>NC_044977.1:46151458-46412260 GCF_008728515.1 Papio anubis
ACTTACAGGTCACATCCTGGCAATGATACAAGACTCAATGTTTCACCACTAACACCAGGAACCAGACAGGCATGCCCATTCTCACAATTTCTAATCAACACTGTATTGGAGGTCTTAGCCAGTGAAACAAGTCAAAAAAAAAAAAAAAAAAAGATTAAAAGCATGCAGACTGGAAAGGAAGAAACAAAATTGTTTGTATTTGTAGATATGAATCCTAACAAGCTACAAGGTCAATATTAAAAAAAAACTGTATTTTTATATACTACCAACCAACCAGTTAAAAATGCCATTTGTTACCTTTAAAAACATGAAGTATGTTTAGCAAAATATGTGAAAGACCTCTAGAGTCCAATGATAAAACACTGCTTAGAGGAATTAAGGAATACACAAATAAATGGAAAAACTTATAAGGTTCGTATGTTGGAAAAATCAACATTGTTAAAATGTCAGCTCTTCCAAACTGACTATGGAAAAAAGACAATTCCAGCCAAAATCCCAGCAGACTTTTGTTTCTCGAAATTAAAAAGCTGTCTTTAAAAGTTATATAGAGGCCGGACGCGGTGGCTCAAGCCTGTAATCCCAGCACTTTGGGAGGCCGAGACGGGCGGATCACGAGGTCAGGAGATCGAGACCATCCTGGCTAACACAGTGAAACCCCGTCTCTACTAAAAATACAAAAACTTAGCCGGGCGAGGTGGCGGGCGCCTGTAGTCCCAGCTACTCGGGAGGCTGAGGCAGGAGAATGGCATGAACCCGGGAGGCGGAGCTTGCAGTGAGCTGAGATCCGGCCACTACAAGACAGCAGGGGTGACACAGGGAGCCGCCTCTCAAAAAAAAAAAAAAAAAAAAGTTATATAGAAATGCAAAGAATCTAAACAAAATTAGAGGACTCACTCTACCTGATCTAAGACTTACCACAGAGATTCGGTAATCAAAACAATGTGGTACTGGGGAAAGGACAAATGGTCTATGGGACAGAATGAAGAGTACAGAAATAGGCCCACAGTTAAATGGTCTTTCATTGAAGATTCCAAAGCAATTCAATAGAGAAAGGGAAGTTATCGGGAGAACCCACTCCCGACGTTTAACGTGGGTTCTTTTCTATTTCCTAAGTGTCTTGGCTGGGTTGATAAATAAAGGGAAAAGAGCACAAGAGAGAGAAATTTAAAGCTGGGTGTCCAGGGGAGACATCACATGTCGGCAGGATCCGTGATGTTCCCTGAGCCGTAAAACCACCAAGTTTTTATTAGCGATTTTCAAAAGGGGAGGGAGTGCACGAATAGGGTGTGGGTCACAGAAATCACATACTTCACAAGGTAATAAAATATCACAAAGCAAATGGAGGCAGGGTGAGATCACAGGACCACTGGATGAGGTGAAATTAAAATTGCTAATGAAGTTTCAGCAGGCATTGTCATTGATAACATCTTATCAGGAAACAGGGTTTGAGAGTAGATAACTTGTCTGACCACAATTTATTAGGTGGGAATTTTTTCATCCTAATAAGCCTGGGAGCACTATAGGAGACCCGGGCTTATTTCATCCCTTCAGCTTCGACTATAAAAGACGGGATGCCTTAAAAAGGGGACGTCCACAGACCTAACTTCAGGGCACATTCTCTCTCTCAGGGATGTTCCTTGCTGAGAAAAAGAATTCAGCGATATTTCTCCTATTTGCTTATGAAAGAGGAGAAATATAGCTCTGTTCCGTCCGGCTCACCAGCAGCCAGTTCAAAGTTACCTCTCTTGTTCCCTGAACATCGCTGTTATCCTGTTCTTTTTTTAAGATGCCCAGATTTAATACTGTTCAAACACACATGCTCTACAAACAATTTGTGCAGTTGATACAATTACAGGGTCCTGAGGCGATATTCATCCTCCTCAGCTTACAAAGACGACGAGGGAATTAAGAGATTAAATACAGGCATAGGAAATCACAAGGATATTCATTGGGGAAGTGATAAGTGTCCATGAAATCTTCACAATTTATGTTCAGAGATTACAGTAAAGACAGGTGTAAAAAATCATAAAAGTATTAATTTGGGGAACTAATAAATGTACATGAAATCTTCACAATTTATGTTCTTCTGCCACGGCTTCAGTCGGTCCCTCCTTTCAGGGTCCCTGACTTCCTGCAACAGGAAGTCTTTTCAATAAATGGTACTGGATATCCATACGTTAAAAAAAGAACTGCACAGTGAGGCACGTATGCTCTATACAACCCATAACACATGTGATGAGGTAGAAAATAAAGTGGTTGCAGATCTAGGATGTGGCTGTGGAGTGCTTAGTCTTGGAACTGCAATGTTAGGAGCCACGTTGCATGTTGGATTTGACATAGATGCAGATGCACTAGGAATAATTAATAGGAATGTGGAAGAGTCTGAATTAACATATGTTGGCATGGTTCAATGTGATGTGTGCTCCTTATCTAATGGAATGTCCAAGTCATTTAATACAACAATTTTGAATACTCCTTTTGGGACCAAAAATAATAAAGGGACAGATACGGCTTTTCCAAAGACTACTTTGGAAATGGCAAGAACAGCAGTATATTCTTTATCCAAATCTTCAACTAGAAGACATGTTCAAAAACAAGCTACAGAATGCAAAATCAAGACAGATGTTATTGCAGAGCTTTGAGATGATCTGCCAGCATCACACAACTTTCAGGAAAAGGAATTAATGGACAGTGAAATGGACCTAATTCAGTTTTCTTTTCAAAAGCCTCCAAAACCAAAAGCAGCTTAAAATCTAATAAAAATGAGTGAGAATTCATTTGTTTACTAAAAAAATTAATTCAAGGTAGATTACGGACTTAAACATAAAAGCTAAAACTATAAAGCTTCAGGAAGGAAACAAAGGGATACTTTCATGACCTTTGGGTTAGCAAAGATTTCTTACAGCACACAGAGAGCATGAACCATAAAGTAAAATACTAATAAAATTGAACTTCATAAAAATTTAAAACTGTTAACCCAAAGATACTACTAAAAAATACATAGGCAAGTCACAGATGTGAAGAAAATATTCAAAATACATATATCTGAAAAAGGAATATGCCCAAGATATATAGAAGCCCTGCAATTCAATAAAAATTCAAATGATCCAACAAGAAAAGGCTGAAGACTTGAACAAACACTTCAAAGAAAAGATACATGAATGGCCAATAAACACATAAAAATTGCTCTACATCATTAGTCATCAGGGAGATGCAAATTAAAGTCATAAGATACCTCTACACATCCACTAGAATGGCTAGAATGGGAAAGTCAGACACCCCTAAAAGTCCTAAGGGTCTGGAACAACCAGGCCTTCACATATAGGTGATGAAAATACAAAATGGCATAATCATTTGGAAACTGTTTGGCAGTTTCTTAAAAAGCAAAAACCATCCCATGATCAAGCAATTTCACTCCTAGGCATTTGTCAAAGATAAATTGAAATATATGTTGGCTGGGAGCAGTGGCTGATGCCTATAATCCCAGCATGTTGAGAGGCCAAGACAGGAGGATTGCTTAAGGCTAGGAGTTCAAGATCAGCCTGGACGATATAGTGAGACCCCATCCGTTAAAAAAAAAAAAAAAAAAAAAAAAAGGCTGGGCGCGGTGGCTCACACCTATAATCCCAGCACTTTGGGAGGCCGAGGCGGGTGGATCACGAGGTCAGGAGATCGAGACCATGCTGGCGAACATGGTGAAACCACGTCTCTACTGAAAATACAAAAAAATTAGCTGGGCGTGGTGGTGGGTGCCTGTAGTCCCAGCTTCTAGGGAGGCTGAGGCAGTAGGATAGCACTAACCCAGGAGGCGGTGGAGCTTGCAGTGAGTGGAGATTGCGCCACTGCACTCCAGCCTGGGCGACAGAGCGAAACTCGGTCTCAAAAAAAAAAAAAAAAATTAGCCAGGCATGGTGGCATGTGCCTGTGGTCCTAGCAACTAGGGAAGCTGAGGTGGGAGGATCATTTGAGCCAAGGAGTTGGAGGCTGCAGTGACAGAGTGAAACCATCTCTTTCTACGTATCTCCCCATAAAAAGCTTTCTACAAAGAATCTTCACAGCAGTTTTAATCACAATAGTCCAAACTGCAAAGAGCCTGGTTATCTATCCACAGGAAAATGATAAACTGCTACATTAATAAAATCTATACAATAAAAAGAACTACTGATGCACACAACACGGATGACTCCTAAAAACATCAATCTGAATAAAAGGAGCCAGACACAAGGAATATATACTGTACAACTCCACTTATATGACATTTAGAGGCAAACCAAACAAAATGAGTCTATGGTGACAGATTCAGAATAGTGGTTGCTTGGGGGTCGATGAAGCACAGAGCGCTTTCTGGACTCACAGAAATGTTCTGTTACCTAAAGGAGTGTGGATTACATGGAATGTGGACATCTGTCAAAACTGACTGAACTGTACACTTAGGATCTGTGCATTTCACTACATGAACATTATACCTCATTACAAAAATAACCAATTTACAGTTAGATATTATGGACAACTTCATACCAATATATTTGAAAACTCAGATGAAATGGACTAATTTCTGGAAAAAATATAACTAATCAAAAGTAAATCAAGGAAAAAATAAAAAGACTTAAAAGTCCTTTGACTATTAAAGAAATTAATCAGTGGTCAAATATATCTCCACAGAAAATTGTATGTGTAGACAGTTGCATCAGTGAATTCTATCAAACATACAAGGAACCAATTCTAATGTTACAAGAACTTTGTCAGATAACAGGAAATGAGGAAACATACTCCAAACTTCTTTCATGAGCAGGAATACCTTGATACTCAAACCTAAAATTAAAATCTTTAATATATAAAAGGAAAATTATAAGCCAATATGATTCATAAATATAAATTTATAAATTCTAAATAACGAAGTCCAACATTACCAAGTTGGGTTTATACAAAGGATACAAAGTTGGTTGAATATTAGAAAATCAATGCAATTCAACAAATTAACAGATTAAGAAAAAAATTCATCATCCACAGCTGCAAAAGAAACACTGTTATAACTGAACATCCATTCCTTTTAAAATATACAAAACAACATAAACAAAAAGACACTTAGGAAACAAAAAACAGAAAAGGAGTTCCTTAACTTGATTAATAGCATATAACAAAACCCTACAGAAAACATTGGTTTTTAGTGAAACATCTTTTCTTTTGATGTTGAAAATAAGACAAGACTGCTTGCTATTGCCATTTCTTGTAAGGACTGTACTGGAGGTCCTAACTAATGCATTTATACAAGAAAAAAAGAGAAAACCAGTAAAAAGGAAGAAACAAACTTATTATTCACAAATAAATAAATGTGTACATAGGAAATCTGAAATAATCTAAGGATAAATTTTTCAGTAAGAGTTTAGCAAGATTACTGAATACTAAATCAAAGCACAAAAATAAGCAGCATTTTTATACACTAGAAACAGTTAAAGATAGCGACATTTTCATAAAAACACCATTTGTAACTACATATAAATTACATAAGTACCTAGTAATAAATCTAACAGATATTCTTGAACCCTAAGGAGAAATGTATTAACTTTGCTGGGAATCATTAAAGAAGATCTAAATTAATGGCTAGATATACCATGTTCATGGGTGGGAAGACTGAATATTGCAAAGAAGTGTTTCCAAATTTTCCTATATATCCAATCCAATCCTAATCAAAATCTCAGTAGGGTTGATTTTTGGATTTTGGTTTTGTTACATGTTTTCTGGCTTTGTTGATGCTCTCTAGGTTGTATTTTTTTAACTGAAAAAATATCTACATAAAAGTATATAAAAACATAAATGTATAGTTTCTGTCAAAACTATAAACTAATTACAAAAGAATTGTTGGCCTCCAAAGTATTCCATGGGTTATTTCCCATTGTTTGGAGATTTTGTACTGTTTGTTTTTGAGAAAGAAAAATAGCTTTGTTGTTGTTTTTCATTAAAAAATATATTCAACATTTATTGCAAAAATATTCAAATTAAGAAATGTATAAAATATCTAATTCTCCAAAAGTAAGCACAAATAACATCTGGATATATGTGCTTCCAAATTTTACGTACAGTTGCATACACATATATTTTACCATGATATTCCTCATGTATTACTGAAAATTCAAATGTCAGCAGCCAAATTATCTTCTCTGATAATGCTCTTACAAAGAATTAAAAAATGTGAAAAAAAAGTTAATCCTGGTATAATCTTCCCATAAGTTTCATTTCTGTTAATTTAGGAGTATGTTCAATAACTTAGTAATGATAAAATAAAAACTCACTGTGTTATAGACTCCTTCAATTGTTTCTGTTCCTTCCGTGGATTTAGCCAATACTTTCAGCTTTCCAGGTGAACCTTTCTCCAACTGTTGAATCTAGTAAGAATGAAGAGTATAATGATGCTATCTAAATATGACAAAAAAGAAATGCACAAAAGGGTGTACACTGGTATGTTTGTGCATATTTGTGTGTTTGGTGGTGGTACATATAATAGGTGTTAGTATAGTTAAGGTTTCTGGACAAGGCAGAAATAGAGAAAAGTGGACTGTCACAGATACATTTTGGAGGTAGAAATGAATTAATGAATTAGTTGAGATTGGAGGGAGCAAAAAAAGAGAAATTAAGGGGTATTCCTAGATACTGGCTTAATACACTGTTAATTTACTGAGTACTGAGGTGGGCCAGAAAGATTAGCAGGATAATATATCTTTTTTTTTTTTTTTTTTTTTGACGGAGTCTCACTCTGTCACCCAGGGTGGAGTGCAGTGGCGCGATCTCCGCTCACTGCAAGCTCCGCCCCCCGGGTTCACGCCACTCTCCTGCCTCAGCCTCTCGAGTAGCTGGAACTACAGGTGCCCGCTACCACGCCTGGCTAATTTTTTTTGTATTTTAGTGGAGACGGGGTTTCACCGTGTTAGCCAGGATGGTCTCGATCTCCTGACCTTGTGATCCGCCTGTCTCGGCCTCCCAAAGTGCTGGGATTACAGGCGTGAGCCACCGCGCCTGTAATACATTTAGGTAAAAAATCTAGTTTCATTTTTGTCTTGTTAAATTTGAAATGCTTATGAGAGATTCAAGTAGCAATTTCTAGTAGGCAGGAGTATAAATGAGTGTGGGATTCAGGAGAGACTCTTAAATAGGAGATACAAATATGAGAATCATTAGCATTTAGATGTTTAAAACTATGGGCCTAGAGAAGATCATCCAGGTAATACAAGTGCACAGAAGTGAAGAGGGGCCGGGAGGAAAACAAATGGGTGCTGGAGTCTGTAGGTTGAGTAGATGTAGATGGGAAAATATTATAGACTGGGACCACAGAAGCCAGAAAGGAAGGTGCTTCAAATGAAAGGCCAATTTCAGAGCATGCTGCCAAGAGGCCCAATAAGATAAGGACAGAGACATGACCACTGGATTTGATGACAGGAAGTTTGCTAAAAGCCTGACAATCAGTTTCAAAGAAGTGATGGAGATGGAAGCAGCTGACAGTCAGGTAAGTGTGAAATGGAGGCAAGAAATTAGAAGTAGCATGCAGAATTGTTGTTTTTTTGTAAAGGAGAAAGAAAAATAGGGACCCAGCCAGAAAGGCAGCAAGGGTAAGAGAAGGCTTAATTGTTCAAGATGAGAAACAGTGATAAGAATAAGGAAAAGAAAACTACTAACTGAAGATGGAACATCCTTGAAAAGGTGAAACAAAGTGGGAGATGAGGGAACTCAGCCTCTGAGAAGAGCAAGCACACCTCCTATATCAGAAGAGGATACGAGGGGGCAAATGAGGTTGGCTCTGTAGACTAGGGAGTGGAAACACTGTTTTAACATTATTTGAATACAGACTAATTTATGTAATGAAATGAAATAAGGTGGGATAAAGTGAAAAGTTAGAGAAAAGAAATTGCAAATGCCATGCTGCCTTACCATCACAGGTATGAATTTCCGTAGGAACTTCACACCATGCTGCTCCATGTAGGAACCCACTTTTTCTGCCATTTCTTGGTCGAAGCCACGGAGAAGGATTGAGCGTACCATAACTGTGACATCTAGGCCAAAGCCAGCCAGAAACCCTGCACACTCCAGGGCAACATAAGAGGCACCCACCACTAATGTTTTGCCAGGGCAGTAAGGCAGAGAAAAAAGGTCATCACTGAAAAATAAAAATTAAAAAAAGAATACCTAGGCAGTAAGAATGAAATGAGTTATTCATATTTCAATGTATAATGGTCTTGTGATGACTGAATTATAATTTAGTGCTTGAATGAAGCAACAGCCTTTTGAAATTTGTAACTGAGTCTGCTGTGGAGAGAATGTGGAACAAGAAGTATACTTCAGTTTTTTCAAAATCAGACCACAAGCAAGATTTTAAAAAATAAAATAAAATAGTATAGAAAATATCAGACTATAGAAAATATCAGACTATATTATATGTAATAAAAAAATAACAAAAACCTGTTTGTTTCAGAGGTGTATGTATATGCTATGTGAAGGGGTGTGTGTTTATTTACCTGAACAAAAAAATGTATTTCTTAGTGTGAGTCAGCTCAAAAAAGTTTGCAAGTCATTGCATACATGTCCTGTTTGACCACTAAGGAAAATTCCCATGAAATCTAAGTGTTAAGAAGAGTGGTACTGCTCCTCCCCAGCTGGTTCATTTTTATCATAAGGACACTAAACCCTAGAGCTAACTGTATTTACTTCTTTGTTTTGGCCTGTAAGAAGTTTAGAACGAAATTCTCAGGCTACTTGTAGCAATCACCAAGACACATATGGCATATTTTTGTACATAAATTTTGCCACTGGCCTTATTTACCTGACCTTATATTCTCTGTTTCATTACTTTTAGCTATTTAGCTTCTTGCACTGTATATATTTTCATTTGCTAATTGAAGTCTTTTGTGGAATAAGACAGGAAGTAAATAAACTGGAAACATGTCAACATAATTCAATTTATTAACAGTAAAGTTAAAATGGTCTATTTAACCTTACCTAGTAATACAGTATTCTTTATCTCCTTGGATTCCTAAATACCGTGGCCTTTCACCCGTTGCTATGACAAACTGTGCAGCAGTATAATAAGTCTCCTGTCCTTTTTTATTGGTCACCTTGAAAAAAGAGAAGTAAACTTCACTTACTCAGCAAACACTACAGAGTACCAGACACCCTGGACAAAATAGTTACTACCCTCATGGAGCTTCTCATTCAACAGGAACAGCAGACATGTGAAAAAGTAATAATGTAATGTGATAAGCACAAGCACAGAAAATGGAAGTCTTTATGAAATATTAACCAAAGCCCCATGGTGAGGGTAGGGTAGTGGACTAGAAAGCCAATCAAGGATGTATTAAAGAAGGAGTAGAGATTTTCAAGCAGAGATAAGAAAAGTGAAATGATAGGAGAGGAACGGAGACCTGGAAGACAGAATAATGCACACAAAAGCACATGGGCCAAAAAGGAATTGGTGTTTGAAGACTGGAGAGCAGAGTCATGTCAGAAGTGACATGAAACAGACTGGAGCCAAGTGCGAGGGCCCTTATGTCATCCTAACAGCTTAGGCTATGGGGAACCAACAAAGGTTGCTCACAATTTTTAATTATACAAATAATTCATAAAAACATTTTCATTTAAAAAAATTCAAATACTTTCGGAGGCCGAGGCGGGCAGATCACAAGGTCAAGAGTTCGAGACCAGCCTGGCCAACATGGTGACACCCCATCTCTACTTAAAAAATACAAAAATTAGCTGGGCATGGTGGTATGTGCCTGCAATCCCAAATACTTGGGAGGCTGCGGTGGGAGAATTACTTGAACCTGGGAGCCGGAGGTTGCAGTGAACCAAGATCACACCACTGCACTCCATCCTGGGTAAAAGAGCAAGACTGTCTCAAAAAACAAATAACAACAACAAAAAAAACCACCAAAAAACACAAAAACATTCAAATACTAACGAAGGTATTTAAAGAAGTGTGTTGGCACCTTGAGTAGGATGGAGAACAGAGCCTGGAAAAAGAGCCTTGCTTAGAAGGACTCTGAAACAGACAAGGAAGTACAGGCTCTGGGGTGAAAGGGAGACTCTGGAGTTTCTTGTCTGCAGACTGGGGATGTGTTAGCATCAGTAAACAAGGAGCCACACAATAGGCAGGCTTGGTTGGGGCTTATTCAACCATCTGTGCCAGGCAATTTGAGAAATAAAACATGCATTTCTGCTGTGTTTCATGTAAATAACATAATTCAAATTGGCCCATATAAGGTTTTAAAGGGCTGGCTTTATCTTATTATTATTTTTAACTGACTAAAACACATCATCCAAAATACAGATTATACGGCAAATGATAACAATAGTTAAACCTAGGAATTGAATATTTTGATATTTACTATGTTATGCTCCCAATTTCCTGTTAAATTAAAAAAATTTAAATAAAATGCTGAAAACAAGCACTGAAGGGTAGCTTTAAATGGACCATACCTCACACGTTTCTGAGATAACAACTGAATACAAAATAATCTAAAATCTTGTGAAGATTATCTCACACTGTGCTAACAAAGTACAAAAATAAACTAGATGATGAGGACAATATCTGATTGTCTGTCATAATTCCAGTGTAAACTGTTTGTGTTCCTCAAAATGATCTCATTTTCCATATGTATTAATCTAATAATATATACATATTACAAAGATAAAAGTATAAAACACACTAATTCTAATGCTACTTTTATCAATGCTTTTATGAATAATATAATATTGGAGTTCTAGTTAAGGTTTCATTTTTAGGCAGGATTCCACTAATAAAATTTTGATCTTTTTAGTCTTTTAAACTTTGAACTGCTTAGTTTAAACATGTTCTCTTTTAAGACGGCAATAAAATCAAAGGCAAATAATTTTAAATTAAGAGTTCTTTAAAACACAATTTCTTCAAGTTAACCAAACATGTAGAATCAACAAACAATGGGGGAGAAACACACACACACATGCATGGCCGTGTGTGTGTGTGTGTGCACGCCTGTTACACTCCGTAACATGCAACATGAAATTTTAGTTCAAGGCAACTACAAACTGTAAAGAAAGGAGATGAACAAGACAAGAAACTCAAGCAATACCTTTATTTGATCTAGAACTAGAAATACCATTTGACCCAGCGATCCCATTACTGGGTATATACCCAAAGGATTATAAATCATGTTGCTATAAAGACACATGCACATGTATGTTTATTGCAGCCCTACTCACAACAGCAAAGACTTGGAACCAACCCAAATGTCCATCAATGATAGACTGGATTAAGAAAATGTGGCACATATACACTATGGAATACTATGCAGCCATAAAAAAGGATGAGTTCATGTCCTTTGCAGGGACATGGACAAAGCTGGAAACCATCACTCTCAGCAAACTATTGCAAGGACAAAAAACCAAACACTGCATATTCTCACTCATAGGTGAGAACTGAACCATGAGAACACTTGGACACAGGGTGAGGAACATCACACACTGGGGCCTGTCATGGGATGGGGGAAGGGGGGAGGGATAGCATTAGGAGATATACCTAATATAAATGACAAGTTAATGGGTGCAGCACACCAACATGGCACATGTATACATATTTAACAAACCTGCATGTTGTGCACATGTACCCTAGAACTTAAAGCATAATTTAAAAAAATTTAAAAAATAAAAAATAAACAGTACCTTTATTTTATGATGTTCAACAAATTCTCCATAGGAATTGACATAGGCCACAGCCTTTTCCCTCAGAGACAACCTGTAGCCCCAGTTTAGAGAGCTGATGTGGTTCTGAATCGCTTTTGTCATCGTCTCCCAGTTGTGCTTCACTAAGAAGAAATAATCAGGGTGAAGATGTTAGGTGAATTTTACCTTTAATGGTAAATTATATATAACTACACGTGAGCCATACTAACAGTGCTTTAAAAATCAAGAAGTAGAAGAGATAAATTAGTAACTTAAATATTTTGTATGCCAGTCATAGTTTATACTCTTCCTATTTTATATTACCAAGAACGTGCAAAAAGCAGAGTTCTGAAAAGAAGAAAACTGGGGAAAACTCCACAGAGGAGAGAATGGGGAAACTGGCCCTCATGTGGTAATGCCTGCCACGACGTAAGGCAGGAGGCTCACCTCTCCTCGGTGGCACCTCCTAGAACCCTTTCCCACTCCATGGGACCTACTTTACTTGGCCCTTGGATGGGAAGAAGGCCTCAAGTCAGTGAGCTTGGTACACTCACCTCAACAGACTGGTGTGGTTCCACTCTCATTTGGTTCACAGGGCAGTGGTTTCACGACAGTGAATATCTTACATGTCTTTACAACAAATATGGTTTACGCTTACCACTGCCAACTGTCTATATTACAGTGTTTACCCATTCCTTTGGAAGGTGAGGCAGGATTCGGGTATTGTAATTCCACATCATCCCTGTATCTTCTAGGTGGGATTTACCGCATAGTGTTCACCTTGCCTAAAGATGCCAGATACTGAAGGTCACCCTGTGCAGCTCTATGTTTGTAAGATGTAGGGGTCAGCCCAGCCAGGGCTTTCATCATAACTGGATGAGATCCCCGAAAACAAACCAATAACCTGAGGTCAAGGGTCACATCTGGAAACTTACCCCATCTACCACTGTCAAGAAATGTCCCCCTACTGATCCAGGGACATGGATGTTACCATGCAGGAAAGGGAGATGACTGGAGGAGACAGTCAGTGCACAGAGAGGCTTAGCCAATGTCAACACACACAGCCCTTTCTATGATGCCAGTGTACCACAGTCTCCTAAAATTCTGTAACCCAGAACAGTCGTTTTTGTTACTACATTACCTCATCCTCCCACACCCTGTGATGTTGGTTACAATTCCCAAACCTGTCCCAGTGGTGACCACGTCGCCACAATGGCACATATCCTCACATCCTAAAGATACTTCCTCCCCATCCCCCAGAAAAGCTTTTCTTCCAACCCTTAAACTATTTATCCTAAGAATCTTGTCAGCTCAACTAACAGTTCATGTGTCCTTGTTTCTTGTTCTTGTTGCAAAAGGCATCTTAGATTAGAGGCTCTCAAATACAGCTCACATCATAATGGGAATCGTGTTCACCTATACAAATCCCAGGACCTGCCAGAAACTGGAATCAGAAGTGGGACCCCAGAACCTGTACAACTAAAAAGCTCCTCCTGGAGTTTTTGATATGCCAAATCGATGAACTGGCACTTTGAAACCACCTGTTCTACTGTTTTATTGATGTGTTTAGTCCTGCAACAGTATAACATTTTTAAATACTGAGAAAGGTCACCCTCTATATTTTCTCAAAGGTTGCTTAGCTATTTTCACATATGTATTTTTCAATACAAATTTTAAAATAATCAGCCAATCTCCAAAAAGAAAAAAAAATGTCTCATGGAGATCTTACTGGACTTATATAAAATTTACAAATAATTTTTAAGATACTGTCTTAACAATATTGAGACATCCTCTCTAAAATCATAGTAAATTTGTTATTACGCCTTTATATTCTTTCCTTATATATCCTGTATATTCCTGGTTGAATTTATTTCAAGTTATTTTCATTTTTTCTTACAATTTTCCATTATACATGTGAGTATGTGTATATATGTATATTATACACATCACAGACATATATATACACATACACATGTATATATACCTATATACACATAAGCATACACACACACACACACATATTTTAAGAGACAGGGTCTCACTCTGTTCACCAAGCTGGAGTGCCATGGCATGCATGGTCTTGGCTCACTACAGCCTTGACCTCCCAGGTCCAAGCAATCCTTCTGCCTCAGCCTCTCAAGTAGCTGGGACTACAGGCATGAGCCCCCATGCCCAGCTAATTTTTCTGTTTTTTATTTTTGTAAAGAAGGGGTCTCACTATGTTGCCCAGGCTAGTCTCGAACTCCTCATCTCAAGCAATCTTCCTGCCACAGTCTCACAAAAGCAATCAACTTAACTCATTAGTTCTAATATTTCTTGTTTCATCTCTTATATATTCTACATATGTTGTATATAATGTACAACATAACTCATATTATACATTTAAAATATCTTTTTATTACTCCTTTTCCACACTAATCCAAAGCTCTAAACAGTGCAGATATCAGTAGTGAATGTCGATTCTTGACTTAATTCAAATACCCCAAGTTCTTCTCCCTTAAGTATTTGCTTCTGACTCTTCACCATGTGAAGAGGTATCTCTTTGTTTTCTAAAGCAGGAATGGGTATGAGATTTGTTTGAAATGCCCTCAGAGCTGAAATCCTGGCCTTCATGCTGATTCTGTGCACTCCTGCTGTGCTATCCTAGGCTGATCCCCGTCCTGCACCCCATGGCGAGCCCTACCCAGTCATGTTTGTTCCTTCGAGACACTACCAGAGATTTACCAATGCTTGTCCTAGAGTTTTGGCACCTCTACAAGGTATAGTTTTCTATTTTTAGACTATCTTTCTCTATTATAGTTATTTCAGCATCCAAAAAAAGGTGGCTTTTCTAAGTCTAGCTTTCCTAGAACAGTGTGAATCAAACTTGTCCAACCTGTGGCCCACGGGCTGCAGGAGGCCCAGGATGGCTTTGAATGTGGACCAACACAAATTTGTAAATTTTCTTAAAACATGAGGTTTCTTTTGCGATTTTTTTTTTTTTTTTTGTAGTTCATCAGCTATTGTTAGTGTATTTTGTGTGTGGCCCAAGACAATTCTTCTTTCAATGTGGCCCAGGGAAGTCAAAAGATTGGACACCCCTGGTTTAAATTATAGAGGAAGTGCCTGTTACTTGCAGATTTGGAAAAATTTACCTGTAATGCTAATGGTACCTTTTGGGGACTGGGTTATTCTTACACAATGTTTTTTCTTTGATCATTCAAGACAATTCTGGTCATTTATATTTTCGTAGAAGATACTCCTTTTCATCAAGATATTTAACATTATGACCACTAATTTTTATACTCAATTTGTGGCATCTCTCCCCACCTGTAGTTATACTTCTTTTCTCATGTCTGATGCTGCGTATCTGTATGAGCTTCTCCCCTTATTTCCTTAATTGGATTTGCCAAACATTTGCCTATTTTATTTGTATTTTCAAATATACTCTTGGTTTTGTTTATCAGTTCTATTTGGGAAGGGAGCTAATATTAATTTCTGAGTTTTTCTGTTTGTTTACTTTTTGTTTGTATTCTACCTATCTGATATTAACTACCACTGATATTATTTACATTTTCCTGGTATATTGTTTCCTGTTTAAAAATTTCCCATCTAAAATTTTAAATAGGAAATTCTTTTCTACTTAAAATGTTAAATTTCCATATTTTCAACAATTATTTCTTTTGGTTTTAGGTATTTGTCTTAAACATAGCATATGGAAGAATTTTGCCATCTACTAACCCAAAAATCTGACTCATTCGGCTTTATCCTAGTAAGTAATATGACTACTCTTATGTAAGGTATCTTATTTTGTGTTGCTATTTTTGTTTGTTTGTTTTAACTTGTAGTTTCATGTTGCTTCCCTTTCTATTTTTTCTTTACTACCTTCTCTTTGTATACTTTCCCTTCTTTTTAAACTTTTACTTGAAAGTTCATTCAGTTTCTAATCTGGAAATTATCTATACATTTTAAACTTATTTTAACCTATATTTCTCTCTCTCTTTTTTTTTTTTTTTTTTTTTTTTTTTGAGATGGAGTCTCGCTCTGTCACCCAGGCTGGAGAGCAGTGGCATGATCTTGGCTCACTGCAACCTCCACCTTACGAGTTGAAGCGATTCTCTTGCCTCAGCCTCCCGAGCAGCTGGGACGACAGGCGTATGCCACCATGGCTGGCTAATTTTTTGTATTTTTAGTAGAGACAGGGTTTCATCGTGTTAGCCAGGATGGTCTCGATCTCCTGACCTCGTGATCTGCCTGCCTCGGTCTCCCAAAGTGCTCGGATTACAGGCATAAGCCACCACACCCGGCCCCTCGCCTCTTTTTTTTTGGTTTTTGAGGCAAGGTCTCCCTCTGTCGCTCAGGTCGCAGTGCAGTGGTGCAATCTCGGGTCACTGTAACCTCTGCCTCTCTGGTTCAAGTGATTCTTCTGCCTCAGTCTCCCGAGCAGCTGGGATTACGGGCACACATTACCACGACCAGCTAATTTTTGTATTTTTAGTAGAGACGGGTTTTACCATGTTGGCTAGGCTGGTCTCACACTCCTGACCTCAGGTGATCTGCCCACCTCAGTCTCCCAAAGTGCTGGGATTACAGGCGTGAGTCACTGTGTCCAGCCTAGCCTATATTTCTTTATCAATATCAAGAACGTAAGTATCTAGAACATTCTCCCAGAACACAATTTTGGCATCCTTTGACTTCCTCTCTTTTGCTGCTCAGAATCTGTTGACTTCCCTTGGCCCTTTATTGAGTCTATACCTAAATACACCATGTGTTGGCTAGCTAAATATTTCTTTGTCAACCCCCCAAAGCTGACTTAGAAAGCATTTTGGCCAGGCACGGTGGCTCATGTCTGCAATCCCAGCACTTTGGGAGGCCGAGGTGGGCAGATCACCTGAGGTCAGAAGTTCAAGACCAGACTGGCCAATATGGTGAAACCCCATCTCCACTAAAAATATAAAAATCAGTCGGGTGTAGTGGTGTGCACCTGTAATCACAGCTACTCGGGAGGCTGAGGCAGGAGAATCGCTTGAATGCAGGAGGTAGAGGAACGCAGTGAGCTGAGATCACACCACTGTACTCCAGCTTGGACAACATAGTGAAACTCCTCTATCTCAAAAAAAAAAAAAAAAAAGAAAGAAAGAAAAAAGAAAGCATTTTGAATAGGGGGAACTTTGAGGAAGCTAATTATAAGATTTTACCCATTCAAGGAAATTAGAAAGTATTTAGAAATATTCAGCACTTAGAACAGAATTAACATCAATTGACCCCACAGGGGCAGGGAGTGCAGCAAAGCAATGTATACAGACATCCTGCTATCTCTTCTCTGAGACTGTAAGACAATGAAAAATAGACAGAAGTAACACACAGAAAGGTCCCCAGCTGGCACAGACCACACAGGTTTGATGTCACCCACACAAGCCACCTCTGCCTGCTGTGTCTCCAACACAGAGTGAGTGCTGTGGTTCACCCTTTACAGCCTCTTCCCTACCAGTGAAGTTTTAGGAGCTTCTCCCCTCTTGGACTCAGTTATTTTTAAAACACTGTATTTATTTTAAAAAGATTCCATAAGTACCTGCCAAGTCAAAATGTGCATAATTCAAATCCCATTCCATTTAGCCTTTCTGTAGCAATTGATTCAGTTAGCGCTCTTTTTAGACTACCTAAGGCCCCAATCATGCCCTTAAGCCAAACCCCTCTTGGCTTCTGTGATTCAACTCTCTTGGTTTTCCTCCTCTTCCTCATCCAGTTACTATAGGTATTAAAATATCTCAGCGTTCTGTCTCTGTTTTCTATGCTTTTCATTTTCCCCAATCCCCCATGTGTTGTACCTCTCACACTCAGCTCTTGCCTAGCTCTCTTTTGGGAACAAATCTTCCCCATACAGCAAACTCTACCAGGATGTTCCCAAGGCACCTGAAGTACGGTGTCCAAGTAAGATGAAGGATTTAGGGAAAAGAAATATTTTTTTCTTTTTCAAGACAAGGTCTCATTCTGTTGCCCAGGCTGGAGTGCAGTGGTACAATCAGAGCTCACTGTAGCCTTGACCTCCTTGGACTCAAGCTATCCTCTTATGTCAGCCACCCAAGTAGCTGGGACTACAGGTGCATGCCACCATGCCTGGCTGATTTTTCTATTTTTTGTAGAGACAGAGTCTCACTATGTTGCCCAGGCTGGTCTCAATCTCCTGGGCTTGAATAATCCTCTTATCTCAGTCTCCCAAAGTGCTGGGATTATAGGTGTGAGTCACTATGCCTAACCAGAAGAAGGATTCTTGAAAGTGAATAAAACTACCCCAAAATTACACTGCCAAGTAGGGAGGCCTCATTTTATCTACAACCAGCTGATCCTAGCTTGACCTAAAGCTCTCCATTGAGTTGACTGGAGAAATGTGTCCAGCATCAACCCATTATCCTAAACTCAACCCCACCCTGCCAATAAACAAAAGCTGCCTGTGTTTCCTATCTCAGTGAACGGTATTCCATTTTCCCCTAGTCTCTCTTCCTGCATTCTTTCCTCTCCTTCACTCCATATCCTACCATGACCTGGATGCCCTGTCATAATCACCTGGCTATGGTCAGAACCAGGATCATCTATGATGCTTTAAATGTGCACATTCACTGCCCACATCTACCAGATCAAAATCTCTACAGAAAGAGACAAGTGGTTTGTAATTTTTCTGAAAGTCCACAAGACATTCTGATACACAGCCAAGTCTACATCCAACTGGTCACCACATCTGGTCAATTTTATGACTTCAACTACCCTCCAACCTGACTTCAGTCTTTGCTCAACCCTCTGTCATTTCTTGCCCCCACTTTCCTATCCTTTCCTCTCTTTTCTAAGTTCCTCAGTGCCATCAAAGGTGTGAAAGTTGTCAGAATCAAAATGGAGGAACTTGTGTAAAAAAAACCCAACTCTCTGACAAACAGAGCTGGGGAAGGCCATGAAGAAAGGGTTTTCTAGTTTCTATGCCTGATAACGAAATCATCACAAAGACTACAAAAACCACAAACTTGACCAAAGGCCATCACAACCTTACATAAAAATACATCTTCCAGGACATCTGCCCAGCAACTGCCTGTCCAACCTCAGACTTGAGTCACCCTAGTTATTGATCCTTGTAGCCAATGATAATCATTTCAAAACAATCATATCATCCTCCTCATTTTTGCGTAGGAAACCCTTGTCTTCCTTTATGTCCCTGAACATGCACATAGTTTACTATGGCACACATATTCCAGCTGCAGTGCCCAATTCCCAAATAAGCATCATTTTCTTTAGGGAGCTTTTTTTCTGCTTGCTACTTAGCTTGACAGCAGGACCTGGAATCATAGCCGTGGCTCATGCTCCTCTCCTGCTTCAACTCCCTTCACCTACTCTTCACTCCAGCTGCTACTAACCCCCCAAAACACCATGCTTCCTCACATCTCCATAGCGTTCATCAAACTGCTTCCGGTGTTAAAGGTCCTACTCCTCTGTTACCTTGCCGACGCAGCTCAAGGGTCACATTGTCTGAAGAGCTTTCCCTGACACTCCCCCACCACCCTCAAGGCTACATGGAGCCAATACTGAAAACAGCATGGCTAATTTGAGTGCACTGAATGGATCTCCTTGTCTCTCTCCCGTGAACTACGTGCTGCTTACAGGCAGCTCTGTCTTCCTCACATCTGTATCCTCAGAGCTTGGCCAATATATGTTTACTGGATGAATTTCTTTTCC
The DNA here is from genome assembly GCF_008728515.1 of Papio anubis. Taxonomy (NCBI): domain Eukaryota; kingdom Metazoa; phylum Chordata; class Mammalia; order Primates; family Cercopithecidae; genus Papio; species Papio anubis. The sequence continues at coordinate 46,170,839 of NC_044977.1, forward strand.
ACTTTTCATTAACCAAAGATATATATAACCATTGAGAAAAAATGTTATAATAACAGATATAATTCAAACAATAACCTTTGCTATTCTATTTTTCTTATACTTGAAAGAAATCTGAAAATAGTGATTATTTAATCTTTTACATTCTGCTAAGAGGGTGGGATTGCTGCAGCTGAGACAATTCCCTCTCTAGGTGGTGAGGTTCACAAGAGCAGGCCCTTTTGCATCCTTTATGCCTGGCTGACACAGTGGCTTCCTAATGAATGTTCATTAAATGAATTACAAACTCAACTATAAGTCTTTATCTAAAAAACTCATTTTTTCTTTTCTCTCAATCTATACTTTATATACCATTACTCACCTTGTTGATTATACTCCCAGCCAAATTTCCTTGAGTCACACAATGCCTGACCCAAAAGGGCAGCCTGATGCATCAATTTCTTAGGAATACAACCTACATTTACACAAGTGCCACCAAGACCTGAGAAAGAAAATAAGTATTAATGCTTCTTTGTGTGTCTAGTTTCACACATCTGCAGTCATATTATATTAAAACATGTGGAAATGACAAGCTCAATGGTAGGGGGGATGATACCCTACCCCAAAATAAGACACAAGGGATTAACCCAAATTTTCCGACCACAGGTCCACAGAAGAGACCCAAGGATGAGTAAAAATACAGATGTGCACGTGAGAAGTTTTCTGGGCACAGAGTTCAAAACTTTCACTTCAGTCTGATCCACAGAGATCAGAATGATCTAAGATTAATTAGATATGTACTACACCAGCCCTGTACTCTCCATAACTCTGACTCCTCGGAGTCACGTCTTCAACTGCAAGCTTCCTGGTCACATTTACTCTGAGTCCTTAACAACAAAAAATGGATTATGCAAAACGGAGTTCCCCTTTGCAGGGCAGGTCTCAGATTCTCTCTGACTGCAGTGTCTTCTGGTATGCCAGATAAGTAGGATTATTTCTGGACAAGAAAGGGAGAAAGGGAGGAGAAAAAAAGGAAAGAGGCCAGGGTGAGGGAAAAAAACAAGTGTACACACCCCACAAGAACATTATGAGAAAAATCAAGGTAGATTAGCTTTTGTATATAAAATTCTAGGCTATAACCTTCTGAGTAAGTTTGAATTTTAAAAATTGATTTTCACACTTTATGTGAAAAAATCTGCCAGAAAATTTTTTCTAGCAGAAAAGAGAAGACACACTCGAGTTGGGTAACTGAAGGATTAACAGAGAAATTATCACAAAGGTGTAAGCAGGAAGAGCAAAAAGGGATAGAATAGTTCCCTAAACTAGTGACAGCAGGGTACCACTGGCAGCCCCATGTGAAGGGGCAAGGAGACTGACTGCCACCACCCAGAGGGAGCCGGCCATCCAATGGAGGGGGTGGCCTTCCACAGGAAGATGCAGGGACCCAGCAGGGAAGAACCCAGGGGAGTTAAATCCCAACTCCACTCTCCCTCTGCCCTCTTCCCATTACTCCAAAGTGGCCAAGCTGCCTCAGAAGCCAGAGGGCAAGGCTGCCAACAGATCAGTCTTATGGGGCGTAGAGCAGGGCAGAGGCAGAGGGGGAATGCATTTAAAGAATAAATGGAAAACATCCAGCACAAAATCTATGTGCTCTTTTCACTGTGGAAAAACAACATGGAAAGGTGAGTGCTCTAGTCTACAGTAGACAGCAGTCATAGAGCTGGTCATTGGTCTCGTTAAGCTAAACTGTAATTATTATATACACTCACTCCATCAGCTATTGTGCAGCTAATATAGTCAATTATGAAACCGACACAGAAACAAAGAAAAATGTTTCTGGCAAACTTATGTGATCACGACACAGTATATACACTGTGACCTCAACTATGTGACATGCACGCAAAAAAATACTATGGCAGAAGTGCTGAAATACTGGGGTCACGGAATCTTTTTTTCTTTTTGTAAAATCTTCCTTACTAATGTTTATATTATCTTTCCAACATCACTGCTTGTTAACTATATCCTCACTAAGACTCAGTTTCTTTTTTTTAATTTTTTTTTAAATTTTTTATTTTTTTGAATAGAGACAAGGTCTCACTTATTTCCAGGCTAGTCTGGAACTCCTGGGCCTCTCAAAGTGCTGGGATTACAGGCATGAGACTCTGGGCCAGGCCTAGACTTGCCTGTTTGCTTATCCAAGAAACAGGCAAGTTATACCTCTTGAGATTGAGGATTAACTCAATTAATGAGGATTAAATGAGATTACATAAAGCAAGCAACATATGTAAAGAGCAGAGAGGAACAACAGAGAAAAACAGCTTACCCCAGGATGTGCCCTGAGGTGACGGGACAACAAAGTCTAGCACCATAACTTTCTTTCCCAAAATGGCAGCTTCCTACAAACAAACAACAACAACAAAAATTACGCATAAAGATCTTGTCACTTTCCTGACACTCCCTCAATTTTTGTCTTCCCTAAAAAACTGTTTTTGTGTGACACACAATCTTTTACCTGAATTATACCAGCTATTACAACAAAAGCTTAAACTGTAACAGTAATTTTTTTTTAAGTAGCAGAAAAAATGACTATGGCAATCATCAGGAAGATTATCTACGAGTTTCATTTCTACGTTCATACCTTCGCACATGAAAGGCCGCCAGAACCACCACCAACGATGATGAGATCATAATCATATGCTGAATCTTCCTGAAGGAGCTTCTGTAACAAACCACTCTGATATGCCTATGGTTTAATTACAGGAGAAAGAACACTGCAGAATTTAAAGTTTTACAGCTGTTTATGTATACCCTATGTTTAACTAGTATGGATTTCTTTTATAAAAATCTTAGGAACAATCTATAATTAATCTAAGTTAGAACTGTAAATTTATCTGGATGCTATTTAAAAATAGGGTCCAACTAGTTAAAACTTATACCAAAGTACATATGTTTTTGTCCCTTCTGACACCTGACAGCTAGGCCTGTGTCAAATAACCTAGAAGGCTGTGGCTCTGTATCGATGTAAAATGAGGTCATTTTCCTTGGTCTAATTATCAAAATGTTATAGTCAAGTGCAGTGGAATAGCCAAGTATCATTTTTTAAGATCCTTGCTCACTTGTGCTAGTCTTCATTTTGAGAACAATTCTTATGCATTATCAGCAAATTTTGTCATAGCTTCTCATAAATTGATCTAACCTTCGTAGTTACACTGGTGAGCTTTCTATACAACACCAACATCTCGCATTTTCTTTCAGCAACAGTCATGAGGCTGGCCCTGGGCCATATCCTCTTGCTCATTTGGCCCTCCTTGTGATCAGTAGCTTAGATGATGTTAGAGGCTCGATGTGTGAGTAGCAACAGTTTTCTCTATGCCACGTCAGTTGCTCACTCCCATTACCTTGGCTTTAGACAAACACCATGATCAAACTAGCCCTTCCTAAACAGATGCTTCATAACTACGTGGATTCACCAGATGCCATGTGTTCCCATGAAGAATGGGTGCCCAAGAAGGTTTTGGGGACATTCTAAAAAGGGCCCCTCTGGCCTCCTTACTTTTAGGTACCCTTAGGGAAATCCACCTCCTCAGGATCTGCCATCCATAAAATATCTTTCTGTCTTGAAATAATAGAATTGCTCTCTCTGCATCTATAGATTTATTCTTAGACATTATTTTCCAAATTAGGATTGGCAAGACAAGCACTTCAGAAGGTGTTTAGTTTAGGACTTAACCACTATGTGCACTAGGTTATAAATTCTAGGACTAATAAAGCAGATTGTTACTGCATAAGGATGCTGATCATAGATTAACACACAACGTAGACAATTGTTTTTCTCCACAAAAATATAATTCTTAAAGCCTCAAATACAACTATTTAATCAATCACTGATTACTCATATTGTACACACATATAAAGGATATGACAGAGTAGAATTTTAATAAAAGTGAATAATTATAAAATAAGGACCTTATTTAATAAACATCAATTTTTATCTATCCCTGCTTACCTAACAACTCCTATTCATTTGTAGCATTCTAGAAATCAAAATATCAAAAGCCATAGGCCTTTGGAAACTACCACAAAGTTGGCAGTCTTAACAGGAAATCTAATTGCCCTAGACAAGAATGTCAGTGTTGACCTCTTTTTACTGGACAAACAGTAATGCTATCTCTCCCCATCAGGAGGAAAAGACCTGGGATGTCTCCAGGGTGGTTTGTCCTGGTGCCCTCACACAAAAATCCTAGCTTCTGAAGTTCAGGCTGGTAGAAAAGCTAATTTCCCTTAAAGCAATCAATACTATCTGACTGATAATTATCCTATATGCTTCATTTCATAACTTCCAAAAGATGAGTGGACTCCTAAAAACCATTTTCTCCTCCTTTAAATACTTTTTAAAAATGTGAACAAACAGCATTGAAGAACATATAATACTATTATTACCTGGAAAGTTTGGTCACATCCACCTACATGCACTTTATTCACAAAAACATTGGGCACAGTTTTCTGATTAGTGATTTCTGACAGCACTTCTTGAACCTTGGCCCCATCATCTAAAGAAGAAAAAAGCTATACATAAAAACACTGAAAAGAGTTCCAAATCTTTGTGAGTTCAACTAAAGTGTTACGACACTCAAATGTTCACATGTACATACCCATAACAGGTCAGTGTGTTATATAACTTTATGAAATGATAACTCGAGGGGAAAACATCCATGCTTTTAAAGAAAATCTTAAAAAATAAAGATCTACTTATTCCTTTAAAGATAAGGAATAAAGACAAAGATAAACTCTTCAAAATTAGATTTTGATATATTATTCAGTGACTATGCCAAGACAAACAGACAAGAGGCCTCTTTAAAGAGCAAATATCAAGATAAAATCTGCTGTAACAATAACTCAGAAAATACTTCTTACAATTACATTTGAAAACTGTTTATGATCATAGTCCAATATTTATCTTCCATCCCTAAAAATAAAACTGGTCCATGACTACTTAAGACTACCTTATTGGTATGCCCTTTAGAAAAGTCTCCAAGATTCAAGAGCATTTCACTCAATAAGGCAACTTGGTTAAAATGAGTCAGTGAGGTTCTATGAAGGCAGAAATCAAACTTGTTCAGTTCATCACCATGCCCTCACCCCTGGAAAGCTCCTTATGTGTAAAGTGCTCAACTAATATTAGATGTATGAATGCCAAGAATTCAAAAGTATAAAGCTAAAAACTTAACGCACTCTCCCTGGTGGATGACACAGCCAGGAAATGGGAGCGGATCCTTTTCGTTTGTTACAGCTTAATCTATTCTGCTAGAGAGCTGGCAGATACATCTGAAATGCCTCAAGTACTTCAAAGGGAGCAGCTTATATATCTTCCTCCCACTCCCTTCCCTCAAATATGGAAAATGTATAAATAAAAAACCTACACCAACTTATCTGCCACATAAGGGTTCATTTTCTGCATGGCTGAATGTAGACAAAAATGCCTCATTCAACCCGAAGACAAGAGTAATCTGAATTGAACAAAGTAAATGGAAAGCAGTCAATCTTGTTGGCATTTATTATAACACCGTGTAGTAACTGGTCTACTTACCAACTTGATCAAGTTCCAAGACATTACATTCAACTCCCAAAGAAGAAAAGAGTTCTTTCACCTGTAACAAAAATTTAGCTAAGTTTCACTCTCACAAAAGATTCAACAGCTGTGAAATTTGAACATAGTAATGAGAGATGTCAAAAATAAATGTTCTGGAGGAATAGCAGTTCTAGCTGATGGGTGGTTTTTGTTTTTGTTTTGATTTTTTTCCTTTCCTCTACACATTTTCCCAGAATAATCTCAGGCCATCCCTTGCCTTCTTTTTACCGTCTCTTATGACTTTCAAATCTACAACTTTTGCCCAAATCTCTTTTCTGAACTCAAGATAGGCAGTATCTATTTTCCACCTGCATGTCCCACAGGCATTTCACAGGCAACATACCCACAATACTACTCCTTTCCTTCCACATACCTTTTCCTCTTCCCGTGTTTCCTTTCAACAGTCATTAAATCATTCAACAAACTTTTATACATCAAACACTTTGAATGGTTCATCCACATTTCTAAGTACTCAAAAGAAAACAAGGAATAAGATACAATCTCTACCCTTTAGTAGGGGAAACAGACAAGTGACAATTCAATTTATAGCACCGTCTCCAGTTGATTAAATAAGAGCAACTACAGCCTTGCTACTCATGGAAACAGAGGGCAGAGGAACAGAAGGACAGCATCACCCAGGAGCTTACCAGACATGCAAAATCAGGACCTGTAGCAGGATCTGTACCTTAATGACTGCAGAGCTCTAATTGGGAATCATTTTTATGCCTCCCTCTCAGGGAACATCTTCCTATCCCACATGAACTCCTCAGCCATTCACTGTCATTACAAAGTTTTAGCAATTCTCTGTTGAACTGGTTCATCTTTCTAGTTCCCCATAGTTGCTATCTTAATCTGAGCCATCAACATTGACTACTGGAAATTCTCAGTAATATCCTACAAGTTATTTCTGCACCAGCTTTGTCCTCTCTACTTCTGAAAATTACATCCAAAGTGGTCATTTAAAACCACTTTTCACCACTTTACTTAAAAGCCTTCAGTGTCCTCAGCCCTCAAGGTAAGATCTAAAGGTTCCACTTTCAGAATGGAAGTGTGAACAGGGGAAAACTGGGGAAAATTATTTAAAACAACCACTAGAAACTCTCTGGAAAGTTCCTACAGGCATTGAGCAAATGAAAAAACACTTATTCAAGAAAATATACTAAATCTCAATTAAAACATGGAGAAGCTATGCCATTTGCTCCCCAATCCACCCCTTCCCTCCCATGCCCTGGAGCAGCTGATGGGAGCTCCACTCCAAGTGAGTGTGGTCCAAAAAAAACCAGGCTCCCTAGCCCTAACCAGGAAGAAGACAGTGATGCTTTCACCACTTCTTTTTTTTTTTAACTTTTAAGTTCAGGGGTACATGTGTAGGTTTGTGATACAGGTAAACTCATGCCACAGGGGTTTGTTGTACAGATTATTTTGTCACCCAGTGTTAAGCCTAGTACCTATTAGTTATTTTTCCTGATCCTCTCTTTCCTCCCACTCTGCACCCTCAGGTAGGCCCCAGTGTCTGCTGTTCCTATCTATGCATCCATGTGTTCTCATCATTTAGCACCCACTTATAAATGAGAACATGCAGTGTTTGGTTTTTTGTTCCAGAATTAGTCTGTTTAGGATAATGGCCTCCAGCCCCATCTATGTTCCTGCAAAGGACATGATCTCATTCTTTCTATGGTGTAGTATTCCATAGTATATGTATAATGTTTTCTTTATCCAGTCTATCATTGATGGGGGTTGGGTTGATTCCATCTCTTTGATATTATGAAAAATGCTGCAATGAACATGCACATGCATATGTCTTTATGACAGAATGATTTATATTCCTTTGGGGATATACCCAATGAGATTGTGGGGTTTACCCTTCTATTCAAAATAGTAGTACTGCAGCTGAGAACAGTGGCTCACACCTATAATCCCAGCACTTTGGGAGGCCAAGGCAGGAGGACCGCTTGAGCCCAGGAGTGTGAGACCAGCGTGTAGCAGCTGATGGAGCCCCATCTCTACAAAAATTAGCGGGGCATGATGGCTGTGCCTGTAGTCCCGTACTCTGGAGTGGGGTGGGAGAGATACGTGAAGCCAAGAAGTTTGAAGCTGCAGTGAGCCATGATCACATCACTTCAAGATCACTTCAAAGATACAAGATTACTGTATCTTTATAGTAAGGTTTGAAGAACTCAGGAAGCATGAGTTCTTCACTTTGTTCTTCTTTACAAGACTGTTCTGGTTATTCAGGGTCTTTTGAAATTCCATATGAATTTTAGGATGGATTTTTCTATTTCTGCACAAAAGATCATTGGGATTTTGATAAGGATTGCATTAAATCTGTAGATTGCTTTGGGTACTACTGACATCTTTGCAGTATAAAATCTTCCAATCCATGAACATGGGATGTTGCTATTTTGCTATCTTATTTAATTCCTTTCAGCAACATTTGTGGTTTTCAACATCCAAGTCTTTTGCTTTCTCGGTTAAGTTTCTTCCTAAGTATTTAGTTCTTCTTCTTGCTATTATAAATGAAAATTTTTTCTCAATTTCCATTTTGGATTGTTCATTATTGGTATACAGAAAATCAACTGATTTTTGTGTGTTGATTTTGTACAACGCAACTTTGCTGAATTTCTTTATTTCAACGGTTTTGGTGTGTGTGCATCTGTGAAATCTTTCGGTTTTCTACACATCAGATCATGTTGTCTGTGAACAGAGATAATTTAACTTATTTTCCAGTTTCGATGCCTTTTATTTCCTTTTCTCGTGGTATTGCTCTGGCTAGGACTAATAGTACTTTATTGGAGGGGGACAGGGTCTTGCTGTGTCACCCAGGCTGTTGTGAAGTGATGTGATCATGGCTCACTGCGGCTTCAAACTTCTTGGCTTCAGCGATCCTCCCACCTCAGCCTCAGAGTGCGGTGGGGCTACAGGCATGTGCCATGCCTGGCTAATTGGAGATGGGGTCTTACTCAGTTGCTAATGCTGGTCTCACACTCCTGGGCTCAAGCGGTCCTCCTGCCTTGGCCTCCCAAAGTGCTGGGATTATAGGTGTGAGCCACTGTTCTCAGCTGCAGTACTACTATTTTGAATAGAAGGGTAAACCCCACAATCTCATTACTGGGTATATCCCCAAAGGAATATAAATCATTCTATCATAAAGACATATGCATGTGCATGTTCATTGCAGTATTCTTCATAATATCAAAGAGATGGAATCAACCTAACTCCCATCAATGATAGACTGGATAAAGAAAACATTATACATATATACCATGGAATACTATGCAACCACAGAAAAGAATGAGATCATGTCCTTTGCAGGAACATAGATGGGGCTGGAGGCCATTATCCTAAACAGACTAATTCTGGAACAAAAAACCAAACACTGCATGTTCTCATTTATAAGTGGGTGCTAAATGATGATAACACATGGATGCATAGATAGGAACAGCAGACACTGGGGCCTACCTGAGGGTGCAGAGTGGGAGAAAAGAGAGGATCAGGAAAAATAACTAATAGGTACTAGGCTTAACACCTGGGTGACAAAATAATCTGTACAACAGATACAGTAAGTTCTTCAAACCTTACTACAAAGATACAGTAATCAAAACAGTGCCGTACTGGCATAAAGACAGGCTTACAGACCAAGGAAGAGACCAGGGAGCACAGAAATAAAGCCTCACATATACAGGGAAATGATTTTTAACAAGGGTGCCAAGAACATTCAATGGGGAAAGCATCATTTGTCTTTTCAACAAATGATGCTGAGAAAACTGGCTGTCCACTAACAAAAGAATGAAACTGGACCCTTACCTAACACTGTGTACAGAAATTAACTCAAAATGGATCAAAGACCCAAAAGTCAGAGCTAAAACTATAAAACTCTTAGAATAAAACATAAGGCAAAAGTGTCATGACACTGGCTTTGGCAATGATTTTATGGATATGATCTCAAAGGCATAAGCAACAAAAGAAACAACAGACAAATAGCACCTCACAAAAATTTGAAATTCTTGGTCATCAAAGGACAGTATCTACTCAGGAGGCTGAGGTAGGAGGATCATTGAGTCCAGGAGTTCAGGGCTGTAGTGCATTTTGATCACACCTGTGAATAGCCACGGCACTCCAGCCTGGGCAACATAGCAAGATGCCATCTCTTAAAAAGAAAAGAGGACATTATCAACTGAGTAAAGAGGTGACCCAAGGAACTGAATAGGATATTTGCAAATCACATATATGATAAGGGATTAATATCTAGATTATATAGAGTACTCCTAAAACTCAAGAACAAAAAGTTAAAACCCCAACTTAAAAATGGGCAAAGCAGTTGAATAGATATTTCTTCAAATAAAAGATACAAATGGCCAATAAGCACATGAAAAGTTGTTCATCATCACTAATCTTTAGTGAAACGTGAATCAAAACCACAATGAGATAACACTTCACATGCATTAGGACAAGTATTATTTTTAAAAACACAGAAAATAACAAATGTTGGTGAGGATGCAGAGAAACTGGGAACCTTGTGCACTTTGGTGGGAATGTAAAATAGTGTTGCCACTATGGAAAACAGAATGACAGTTTCTCTAAAAATTACAAATAGAAATAGCATATAATTAAGCAATTCCATTTCCAGGTATGTATCAAAAGGAATTGAAAGCAGAGACCCAAATAAATATTTGTACACCCATGTTCATAGAAACAATATTCATAATAGCCAAAAGGTGGAAGCAATGCAAGTGACCATTGACAGATAAATGGATAAACAAAATGTGTTACATACATACAGTGGAATATGATTCAGTCTTTTAAAAAAAAGGAAATTCTGACACATGCTACAACATGGTTGAATGTTCAGGACACTACTCTAAGTGAAATAAACCAGACACAAAAAAACAAATACTGTATGACTTAACTCATATGAGGTACCTAGAGCAGTCATATTCATAGAGAAAGAAAGTAGGATGGTGGTTGTCAGGGGCTGGGAGAAGGAGGAAAAGAGAGTAAGTGTTTAATGGGTATAGAATTTCAGTTTGGGAAGATGAAAAAGTTCTGTGGATGGATGCTGCGATGGTTGCACAACAATGTGCATGTACTTAGTGCCACTGAACGCTACACTAAAAAATAGTTAAAATGGTAAGTTTTATGTTATGTGTATTTTATCACAATATTTTTTAAAAAGTGAACCAATGGTAATATAAATTTGTAATTCACAAATGTATTGAATTCATACAGGACTGGGGAAACATGGCTTAAAATTAATGTGAGGAAAGTACTTCTAAAAGTCAGGACATTTTATTCACTGTTCAGTTTGCGTTATTATCTTACATCTGTCCTTTAACATTGACTTTCCAACTAGTCTAGCTGCCTCTATACTGAGTCTAGTTTTATATGATGGCTAGATTTCAAATCACAGGTCAAATGCTGCTCACAAGTGTGAGATGACTTTTCTTTGCCATATCATTAAGTTCACACTTATTAGCAAGCATTTTAAGACCTCCTTGACCAGGCATGATGGCTCACGCCTGTAAACCCAGCTCTTTGGGAGGCCAGGCAGGTGCATCACTTGAGTGCAGGTGCTCGAGACCAGCCTGGGCAACATGGTGAAACACTGTCTCTACAAAAAATATAAAAATTACCCAGGTGTGGTGGCATGCGCCTGCAGTCCCACCTATTTGGAAAGCTTACGTGGGAGGATCACTTGAGACTGGGAGGCAGAAGTTGCAGTGAGTCAAAATCAAGCCACTGCACTCCAGCCTGGGCAACAGAGCAAGACCCCATCTCAAAAAAACAAAGACCTCCCTAAATCACCTTTGAAACTAAATTTCCAGCCATTTTCCAATGAATCTTCCTGATTCCCTTGCATATACATTGTGCTCAGCCATACTATTTTCCTTTTATCATTATCTATCTTTGCTGATACCAGTTTCTTAACTAGATGCTCTTTCTTACCTACAGACTAACTTATCCCTCAAGGACCGACTTAGTGGCATTTTCTTAGACTGTTCTGATCCTCCACAGAAGCCACTGTTTTATCTCTTATTCCCACAACTCTCGTTTTTCTTACGCACTTCTTTCTACACATGCAAGCGGGTTGATTACAGCTCAATTAGACTATGAGTTTACGGGAGGCAAGACCAAGGTTTATTCATTTCTGTGTCTCTGCAACACTAAGTACCCAATGACGCTTACTGAATGCCATTAGCAGCCCAATCAAGAAACACTCTCTCTCCTTGACTCTGCAAGGATAAGGACACATGTGGAATATGGTGTCTAATTTTGGGAGATACATTTAAGAGGTTCATGGGCAAAAAAAAAAAAAACCTGTACAATCAAGTTAGTGCGCGGCCACATGTAAAGACAAACATGTAAGAAAGCAGGCTACTCAGTCAAGCAAGAAAAACACTTGGCAAAAGTACTGGAAGATCTGCCCTCCAAGCAGAAGCAAAGTTCTTAATTCTGCCCACTGGAGCAATGCTCACCTCCAAGAATGAAAAAACATTTCAGAGAGGCAGACTTCGCTTCACTTAAAAAAATTCCAATAATCAGAGCTGTCCAAATATGTAATGGGACTCAAAATCATGGCCACATTACTGAAAATGTTAACACATACAGAATAGAGGATCATTTGTCCTAAGATTTTCTGTATCAGCAAAGGTTTGACTAAAATTATTTAAGATAATTCACCCTATATTATGTGCCTGACACTATTGTCTAGGCCCCAGTAATACAGCAGTAGACAGACACAGTTCTGATCTCTTGGTATTTATGCAAACTACAAAGGACAACTCTTAAGAAATACAGATAGAAACAGACCCCAGAAACAGTCCAACACATACATGAGAACCTGATCAATGATGAGTGAGTATACAAACTAGTGTGGAAAGGATAGGGTCTCCAAAAAAAGGAAACAGGAACACCTGGTAAGTCACAAAGAAGAAAACAAATTGGATCCCCACTCGTATTACCAATATCAATCCCAGGTAGATGTCAAGAAGGTGGGTATGAAAAGCACACTACTCACTACTCAGTTTTCAGGAGCTAAAACAGGAGAATATCTTTATGATCTCTGAATAGAAACAGATTTCCTAAATAAGACACCAAAAGCAAGCCATAAAAGGAAAAGAATGATAGAAGCAAATACATTAAACTTACAAACTTCAGTTAATGAAAAGATCCTTATATTAGTCTGTTCTCCCATTGCTATAAAGAAATTTGAGACTGGGTTATATATAAAGAAAAGAGGTTTAATTGGCTCATGCTTCTGTAGACTCTACAGGAAGCATGATGCTGGCATCTCCTTGGCTTCTGGGAAGCCTCAGGAAACTTACAATGATGGCAAAAGGCAAAGGCAAAGCCAGCACTTCACATGGCCAGAGCAGGAGCAAGAGAGTTGGGTGGGGAGATGCTACACTTTTAAATGACTAGATCTCATGAGAACTCACTATCATGAGGACAGTATCAATGGGATGATACTAAACCATACATGAGAAATTCACCCCCATGATCCATTCATCTCCCACCAGGCCTTACCTCCAGCATTGGGAATTACATTTCACTATTTGGTTGGGGACACAGATCCAAACCATATCAATCCCATAAAAAGAGTGAAAAAGGAAGCTAAATCTGACAGATTTTCTACAGCAGCAGGTCCTCAAATAACATTATTTCATTACAACAGTGATTAAAAAAACTATTCCCAGCCAGAGCCACTGTCAAGTGGAGTTTGCACCTTCTCTTCATGTTTCCTCCAGGTACTCCAGTTTCCTCCCACATCCCAAAGATGTGCATGTTAGGCTAATTAGTGTATCTACATTTTCCCAGTCACAGAAAGTGTGGGTGTGTGTGCAAGTGCACCTGCAATGGGACGGTGTCCCAGCCAGGTTTGGATCCCGCCTAGCACTTGCAATCCTGAAATGGAGTAAATGGGTTGGAAAAGGATGAATAAGCAAATATAAATTATTGCCAAATAAAGCTTCATAAAGTAGACAATAATCATATAGACGCAAACAATAACGAATGCAGTAGGAGAGCATTCAACAGTGTACCCTCCATATTTCTGATTTTGTTTTTGAACTGCCCAGTGGCACAAGGTGCTCCTTAAAATCCTGCTTTGCAAACATTTTTTGATTTCACCCACTACCATTAGAACTCAACCTCTCCTGATTCACCAGAAATTGGGTAAATACTTTTCTTCCTTGTTCTCATTAATCTCTCTTAAATGTATGTATAGTTCACATTTATTTCAATGTTTAATACTAGACATGTTTTGGGTCTTTATTTAAAAGTTTGGTGATTTTTTATTTTTGTGGTCAGAAATAATGCCATAGGAACTTAACTCTTACTTCTAGCCTACAATAAAACTGGTTTTGTTACATGTCATTTCGCTTAAGGTTGGTTTCCAAGAACCTATCACCAATGTTGAGTGAGCACTTACTGTATACATAACCTAAGGATAAGCATCCTAAATATATAAAGAACACCTACAAGTCTAGTACAAACAACTAAAATCCGCTGCATAGGAAAATAGGCAAAAGGCCTGAAAAAAATGAAAAGCACACTATAGAATTTCATAGAAGAGGAAGCTCAAGTGACCCATGAATACACTGGACTTCATTTGGGAAATACAAAATTAAACCATAATGGAATGCCATTTCAAAATTGCCAGAATGGCAAAAATTAAAAATATCAGCTGTTAGCAAGGATGTAGAGCAAGATGAATTGTTATAAACTAGGAGGAGAGTAAATTGGTATAACTACTTGGAAACTCAGTTGGGCATTACCTTGCTAAGGTAGAAATCATGCATCCTTTATGACCCAGCAACTCAGCTTCAAGATATCTATCCTAGAGTAGTCTCTTGTAAGTGCGCTGGGAGTTACGTGCAAGAATAAGCATACAGCTGTACTGTTTTTTAAGACCAAAATACTAGAAACAGCAAAATGATAAACTCCGGTATGATTCATCCTAGGGAGTAGTCAGCAATGAAAATTAATGAACCCCAGCTACAGATACTAATATGCATGAATCTCTGAAACATAACTGTTGAGGAAGAAAACTGCAGATGTATATATGGTTCGATTTATATCAAGTCCCAAAACAGGCCAAAAGGAACCAAATATTGATTAATAATGTATATATTTGGTAAAAATGTAAAAAAAAAAAAAAGAAATTTTGCATAGTGGTTAATCCTGAGGGAGGGAGGAGACAGCCAAGGAAGCTTCTACAGTACTAGTGTCACTTTATTCTTAAAAATGTATATGCATAATATATGTTTTAAGAAACTATACACATCAATGTAAACTTCAAATATATTTGAAAAACACAGCCTATAATTTCATGAACTCAACCTAATAGTTTATGCTTTTGCATACTGTCTTCCACGTATCATTTTTCAACTTTCTGTAAAATGAAGTAAATTCCTAAACGTTGAAAGTCTCTGCCTTACACGTAGGTTATCACCCAAAGGCTCGTTTTTAAGTGAGGTATTCTTAAACTCAGAATACATTTGTCCTTAGAAGTAATGCCGGATTCCTAGCCCGCGCTGAAAAGTTAAGGCAGTGTGCATGAAGCTGAAATTACCTCACAACCTTCCCGTACCTTCGTTTCACAAGACGGGGAACTGAGGCTCGGCACAGGGTCCTAACCCAGGTCGAGGTCACGCAATTAGGAGTGTTTCTGTTTTGATAAACCATCACAAGTCCACCTCAGGGGAAGCCCAGGGAGAGGAGAGGACGGGCGGCTGACCTCACTGCCGCAGCCCGGGAGTGAGGCGGGCGCCCCAGCCCGGACCCGCCCTGCCGGGGGTGGCGTCCGCGTGGCGGGCCCGGTCGCGCGCGGTGGAACCGGCGAGGGCCGCGCCTACCCGAGTACTGTGGGGACAGTAGCTCTTGCTGAAGATCATCACCCGGCTGCGCTCAATGAGGCCCCGGAGGCGGCGGCGCAGCTCCTCACGGGCCTCGGACGAGCTGCTGGGCCCGGGGGACGACAGGCGGGCGCGGCGCCCCGGCGGCGACAACACGCGCGCCCCTCGGACATGGCCCGAGCGGCGGTTGGGGGCATCGCCCGCCTTCCCCGGCCCTGGCGACTGTGGCGGCGACTGCTCCACGGTCTCGCTTTAGCTCCCGGCCGGGCCGGGCCCGCTCACAAACCGAAAGCCAGGCGGCGGCGGCGGCGCAGGGACCTGGGCTGAGGGGCGGCGAACGCTGCCTTCGCTGGCCACTCTCAGCACCCGCGCGAATCCGCCAGGCAGTCGCTCGCCCCACCCCCAGCACCGCCCCGCGCATGCGAACTGGGCCCCCCGCCCGCCTGCGGCGTAGGTATCACCTGCCCTTCTCAAAGAGGCGGGTACCAAGCGCGAGCCTCTTTATCTCCAGGCTGTGCGCGCGTCCCGAGACCAACCAATCTTGGCGATGCCGCTTGGAGGTGGCCTCTGTGCAATGCCTTTTACTCCTAATAATCCCCAACAGCCCATTTAAACCACCTTAAAATATACATTCTTCAATTTTTATGAGAAGTGTGAATTGGAAAGATTGATATTTTTAAAAGTTTAGATCACACAAGCTAAATAAATACATGCGTTTGCTATTGCAATGCAACTTTAAGATGAGTTTCCTAGGTTGCTACCCGTCAGTTCCCTTCTACATAGAATTCCAGAGCCGCCCCTAACAAAGGAACTCTGAAACTGCGAGAACAGGAATCCTCTGTCCATTTCAGGGGGTGGATGGAAGACCTTTGAGCTGAACTAGCCTGCAATGACTTACAGCCCCCTCCACCACAATGGGTGAATAAAACCCCAATAAAGAGAACAATCAACCGCAGGACCAGCAGGTGTGAACCGGTTCCTGCCTACCTCTAGGCTGTCATCCCCTGACAGTGTCCCTCCGGTTCATTCTGCTTCAGCTACACGGGCTTTCTCCCTGTGCCTCAGATGCGTCAAAACCATTCTCGCCTTCGGGTCTTTGCACCTTTAGCTTTATCAGTCTAGGATGTTGTCTCCTGCAGTGGACTGAATGTATCACCCAGATTTCATATGTTGAAACTCTCATCCTAATGTAACAATATTTGAAAGTTAAGACCTTTGGGAGGTAATTAGGTCATGAGGGCGGAATCTTTGAGAGTGGGATTAGTACCAGTAGTTAGTATCACTAAGAAGAGGCCAGAGAGCTAGCTCACTCTCCACCATGTGAGAACACAGTGAGACCTTACAACTGAAATGGGCAAGTCGGCCCTCATCAGAAGCAACTGTGCTGACACCTTCATCTCAGACTTCCAGGCTCCAGAACTGTAAGAAATAAAATTCTGTTGTTCATAAGATGCCCCGTCTATGGTGCTTTGTTCTAATAGCTCCAACAGACTAATACCTGCTCCAGCAAGTCTGGCTCCTCATTGCCAACTAAGTCTTGGCTTAAATGTTACCTCCTTAGATAACCTTTTGCTGTGTACCCAAAATGAAGTAGCTTCTAATTTCCATCATTTCACACATGTTCCAGTCCCTTCATGACACATTTATTATTATTTTCAACGACCTCCTATAATTTCTGGTTTCCTTGCTTGTTGTCTGCACTACCCCTGTCTCCATGACCTCGACTGGAATGCGAGTTCTGTGAGAAAAGGGCCTTATCACTTTGGCCTACAACTCTAGCCCCAGAGTTTATCACAGTGCCTGGCTCATAGTAGGCACGGAATACAGTTTTACTGAAGGAATGAATTAGTGATTCACACATGTCACATCTTACCAGAACATATATTACCATATTTTGCTTCTCCTCTTGTCCTCACATGACAGGCTGGGATCTCAAATTCCTCTTCTTCCTACTCTGTTCATCCAGGGAGCCACAAGTCTGGGAGGTGGAGTACAGACCATGATGTTCAGGGACTGCCTCATGCCACTCCTGTTGCCCTGGGCCCACATGGCTTATTTCATGCCTTGACTCCACAAGCACTTCCTGAACACCTCGGTCTGTGCTAAGTGTTAGGGAATAAGCACATGGAAGATAGCACCTGTCTTCAGGAGATCAGAGCCCTTCTAGGAGAGATGTCAAAAATAAGAAATGCAAATGAGGAAGTAGTTCTAAAGAGAAGAATAATACCTGAGCTGGATGTGATGAAGTGAAGAATCATTGGCCCAGACAATAAGCACTGGAAGAGGGTATCAGAGGGAGGCAGCCGAGCTGAACCACAGAAGCAGGGGAAGGCTGGTGTATTGGGGGAAAATGCTGAAAGATCCAAAAATGAGCAGAGGTGAGGGAGAAAAGAATGCCATTGAAGTGAGCAGGGGCCAGATGGCTGCGATCTAGTTGACACTGTTTAGAAGATCTCTAGGAAGGAAAAGGAACATGAGACAATGACTTCAGGCAGCAAGAAGATGACTTTCCTATTAGCCCGAGCAAAAATCAGAGTTTGGAAGAACTGAAGAAGAAAGGAAACAGAACAAGAGAGAGGTCCCCTTTATCTTTTTATTTTTATTTATATTTTTAAAGAGACAGTCTTCTATTGGGACTCTGGACATCTAGACATCAGTGCAGGGGCTTTCTGAGGAGACCAGCCTCCCTGGCAGGCTTAGATGTGATCTAGCCTGAGTCAGGAGGGGAACACACGTGGGGCTGGATGTTCTTTCAGATCCCTGATGAGATCAAAGACAGAGTGGTCAGCTTGACCTAGCTTCTGCAAGGGCTGGTTCTGATGTGGGAGAGGGAGGCAGTCCCCAGAGCAGGAATGCCTTCCCTGGGGCTCCTATCCTTGCAGGGGAGAAGCTGGCCATTGTCCCCTCAGAGCTTCCTTCACTGCAGCCCGAGGGGGGCGACTGACAGATTCCTCAGGGGGGCAAACGGAACGGATTCCCCAGGGGAGGAAACCTCTGGGCTCTGGCTTCAACCCCCTCCCGGGGAAACATTCACAGCCCCTCCGGAGGAGAGCCCTGCTGCAGGAAAACTCTAGGGCAGGGCCCAGCTGCGAGGGGCCTGGGCTGTTGGTGATAGTACCCCAGGCTCCAAACTCTCTGGGCCTGGGGGCAGTTCCCTTCCTTGGTTACAACAGATTCTTACCCCGCCGTGCCCTACAACCCGCCCCGCGAGGAAGGGGCCCAGGAGTGGACGGGTGGACAGGCATTCCGGTGTCTCGAGTCGGGGCCAGCCTGAGCAGCACCACCCGCGTGGGGCAGACAGGGCATACAAGGCAGGCACCAGGCTCCAGAACAGCAGCTGACAAGTCTTCCGGCGGCGTCGGGTCTCCATGAGGACGGGGGCGGGGCCAGGCGGCCGTGATGGGGTTGGGGCGGGGCTTTTCAACTGTCAACGGCCCCGCCCAGCCTGGGCAAAGAGACATAGCCTGGCCTGGAAGACCGAGTCAGGGACCCCCAGGCAGAGCCTGACCCCTCCCGGCGGCCGGGGCCTCCTGCCTCCAGGTGCTGCTGCCCCTACACGGACGGGCGCCCTCTGCGGGTCCCGCGACTCCCGGCTCAGCGCCTCCAGATGCCTCACCCGGGCCCACTCCGCTGGGTCCCCAGGGACCTTAAAGCGCTGGCCCAGCAGCGGGGTCACTCCCATAAGCCTCCCGACCCTCCCATGGGTCCTTTGGAGCCCTGGATTGTGAAGCTGATACTTCCTCAGGGCCGCGCGCCCGGACGCGGCTGCTCCAGGACCACAGCTGAGAGCGGCCGCGTCCCCTGCAGGCCACCCGTCAAGGGCACAGGCCACAGGAGCCCCAAGGCGCAGTGGCTCACCCTGCCCGGAGCTGACCCTTGAGGTGGGGAGAGGGCACTAACTCGGGTCCTCTCCCCTTCCTCAAGGCTCCTTCCTCCCCTGGGGTGAAGGGCTCCCAATCCCAGCACCTTGGGGCCGTCCTGTTTAATTCATGCCCACAAATGATCATGCAGTGTGCTAGGACAGAGAAGACAGACACGCTGGCCTCCGAGGGGTGAGACAGACTAGTCTTATCAGTGCAGAAAATTCCCAATAGGGACAAGGGCCAGGAAGGAAATACCAGGAAAAGTGAGGGTGGAAGATGGGGGTGACCCTACTGCAGGTGGGTGCTCAGGGAGGGCTTCTCTGAGTAGGTGACATTCACTTGATTGGCAAAACAGATGGGCAGGGCCTGTGTAAGTCTTCTAAGAGAGGGAACGGCAGTGCCCAGCGGGCTGTCCCGGGGATGGAAATAGGGCAGCGGGTGGGGGTGGGGGTGTGAGCCAGGCAGGCAGGACCCAGACACCGTGTGATGGGTGCAGTGGTGGGACCCATGGAGGCTCTGAGGAAGCCCTGGGCCTCAGAAGATGGGGGAACAGGAGGACCCACTTAGAGGCCTTCACAACCTTCTAGGGCACAGACAGTGCAAAACAGCTCAGGCTAGAATGCAGTTTAGGTTTCAGAAGGGTGCTGGGTCCCCTACGCTCTTCTTGAGGCTAAAGGGCTCCGGCTCCTTGGGACCTTTCCATGGAGATATGGTTCTGGGGCCCCAGCTACATGGACAGCCTTCTGATGGTTGTCTACAGCCAGGAAGGGGGCATGGGCTGACCCACCCCTTCCTTGGCCAAGTGGACAGATGAAGGGAGCCTCTGGGAGCAGGATTGCTTGACTGAGAATTAGATTTGGAATGTAATCCAAACCCCCCAAAAGCCACCTCTTCTCTGGAGCTTGGCTTCTTCAGGAAAACTGGGCACAAAGGACCGCAAGAGCAGCTCTCAGGACCCTTGCCTCTCCACCCTGTGATGCTTTTAGATGGTTCTCAGGGGCCACCCTTTTCAGAAAGAATTATTGGGCTATAGGAAAGTAAAGGGAGGAAATGTGTTTTGAGTGGCAATTAGCCCAAGCTCCAGACTAGGTGTTGGTTTGGTGGGGGTTGCTTTTCCCCTTGCACCAGCCCCCTTCACAAAACCTGAGTCCTGGCTAGGGCCGGGAGTGAGATTCCTGTTCTAGATTTTCATCATTCCGTATTGCCCAGGAGGAGGTCTGTGGGGAAAGGAGACAGATATTAGCAAGTATATAAAAGACAATTTAGCCAGAGAAAACCTAAAAGAGGAATCAGGATGAGGGGATTAGGAATGGCAAAGGAGGAGCTGGGGGAGAGGGAGTTGGGGGTGGGGCTGGGACAAACAGAAAGGAAGTGGGTGTGGGGGCCAGGGAAGTAAAGTCCAAGAGGTCAGCGGGACCAGAAGCCACAGCCTTAGTGGGGCCTCAGGAGAGCAGCAAGCTGCGTCTACCTTGGAAAAGTGGAGAAAGGACTGCAGTGAGCTGGGCAGGGAGTAGTGGGGAGGTGACAGGGCAGAGGAAGCAGGGAACAGACAGGAAAAAAAGATGATGCCCTGGGCCAGGTGGCCGCCACTGCTACCATCACTGTAAGTGGAAAACTCTTTGCCTTCTCCTTACCCCTGTGGCTGATGCCCCCATTCTTCACCCCGCTTCTTTAGTAATAGGTGCTGGCAACTAAGGAGCAGAGTCTGATTTGAGGTTGCCTAGGAAACACTTGGGGGCAGCTGTGAACCCACGAGGCTTGCCCAGTAGGGAGCTCAGGATCCCCAAATTGGACGAGCAAATAAGCTTAGTGAGTGACAGTTCCACCAACGTTCCCCAAAGTCACAGTAGGCGTCCACTGCCCCTGTGTGTCCCCAGGCCTGCTCTGCCAGGTGGCTTCAGGGACCCAGGACTATACTTCCAGTGCTCTGCAGACACACCTCGGGCTTGAATCCCATCTCATTGATTCCACAAATATTGATTGAGGGCCTACTGGGTGCGAGGCCTGTGCGGCTGTGAGGGAGTCAAGGTCCCTGCTCCAGTGCAGGTGATGGGCATAAAACAGGACAACTTCAGAACCTGAGAAGGGGGACAAAGCAGAGTACTGGGAAGTGTCTGGGTGGGCACGGAGCAGCCTGGGATGGGGTAAACAGCCAATGCTTTGCCATCCATTCTTGGCCAGATATTATTGGGGATCCTACCTGCTCTCTCTACAGCCTTGGTTTCCTCACCTGGATGATGGAGCTGGAGCTCCCCTCCCCCGGCACTGCCTGACCCTGCTCTCTGGGTTGCCTCTAGGGAGCCAGCCCTGCTCAGGCCTGTTCCCCTGCTTCATGGCTGTTAGCTCCTCCTGAGAATGTTCCCCCAAATGGAGGCCACTGGCAGCAAAGAAATGATCAAGACAAGGTACCCCGGCCCACACCGAGGGCTGCATGGATCCCGAGGTGCGGCTTGGGTGGACACTAGGGGTGCTTTCCGTCTGTGGATTTTGCCCAGGTTCCTGGAGCCCCTTCCCTATGGTCCCTTGACCAAGCCTAGCTCACTGAGCCTGGAGCCCTGGCTTCTGGAGAAGAGATGTCAAACTCTATGACAGGCCACAGGTCACAGGTCAGAAATAACTCTGGCCTTATCCGATGCAAGTGGGGGCCAGATCTGGGGAAGGCGCCTCTTCTCACAGGGCTGGCACTTCCAGAGGATGGATGGCAGCAAGGTAGGGAAGACTCTGCGGGACCCTTGGGGAGCTCAAGTGGGACCCAAAGGGGCCCTCTGTCTGGGGTGGCAAAATGGCATTGGGTGGAGGGAGATTCAGTATTGACACCTGGGGGATCCTTGCCCCCAAAGTGGATTTTAAGGACAGCAGCACACTGGGAAGACAAGGGGCCCCACAGCACTCCCACCCTCTCCCCAGCCAAGAGAGCACATGGGGGCTGAAGTCCAGCCCACCCCAGGCCCAGCTCCCTGATCCAGGCTACATCCATCTGGAGGGTGGATTTTCAGAAAGGCATTATACAGGCTAGGAGTGCCCTTCAGGCGGCCGGCTCTCTCATCTGTAAAATGGGCATCAGTGTCTGATGGTGGGCCGTAAGAGATCCCTGTGGCAGTTTGGACACTTCTGTCCTCTGCTGGATGAGGCCTCTGGGCCAGGCATGCTGGGCAGATGGCAGCCTGGGCGTCTTGCCTGGCTCCTACTTGCAGCTGTTCACACATTGTCGAGGTTTCAATGTCAGGTTTTAATGTTCTTGGACCTAAGAATCTTCATTGTCTCCATTCTAAATGCAGGGAGACCTTTGATGTGGACTCTCTCAGGTGTTTTTGCAGTAGGCAATGTGTTCTCATTGGTCACCCTGCTGTGTACTAGATGTCAAAACTTCTTCCTCCTGTCCATCTGAGACTTTGGTCCTTTGACCAACAACTCTCCATTCCCTAACTCTGCTGCCTCCCAGCTTCTGATCACCATCAACCTACTCTCTACTTCTATGAGATCAACATTTTTACACCAACACTTCAATGACATCATGGGAAATTTGTCTTTCTGAGGTTATGAATATGCTAAGTAGGTTGATTTCATCATTCCAGTGCACACATCTATCTAATCATTACACTGTACCCCATGAATGAATATAAACATGATTTGCCAATTGAAATAGTATTTATAAACATAATAAATATAATCAAATGCAGGCAGTGCTGCTTGACTGCCCATACTACTTGGTTTTGTCTTGGTCATAGCTATCCACCTGGTTTGTCAGTGCTATCTTATTAAGATGAAGTTTTTGGGCTCAGCAGAAACAAAGCAATTTCAGCATGAAATTGAGACATCTTCTAGCAGCCCTGTGGAAGCCCTGGCTCATTTTATTCAGAGAGGCTGAAGTTATACCATCTGGCTGCCCAGCATGGAGGGAGCTGGCTTCCTGGGATGTTCCCTGGGACAAGGATTCTTCTGGGTCTCCCCGACTGCTGCTGGTGCTCTGGGAGAAGAGGAAGGCCACAGGGCCATACTGGGGTGCTTTGCGTGAAATGGTTCACTTCATCTGCAGAACTGGTAGGGGACTGGCAGTAACAGTGGCCTTTTGCCCTGACTCCTGGTCCTCCTCAGGCATCTGAAAATGGGAAAGGCCAGCTGGCTTTGATTCCTCTTTGGCTCCACAAGGAAGGTGGAAACCTTCGCAGATGGGGAAGTTCAGGTGGGGCCTACAGGAGGAAGGGACTGTGCTCTAAATGTTTTTCCACTAGATGCTCTGATGCTTTCCATTAGAAATGAAAAAAAGTTGGTGAGTGGTACTTTCTTTGAGTAATTTTTTTCTGTAGGTCCTTAGAGTTCTCCAAGTAAAATGGCAGGGCCCTGGCCAACATAGTGTACAGGATGATGCCAAGGCTCCAGACACTGGTGGTAGGGCATTGGTACCCATGGCCCAGGAAGAGTTCTGGGGCTACATAAGAGTAAGTCATATGAAAGGTTCTCAGCCTCTCCCCCTCCCTAGGTGTCATGCTGAAGCCAAAGTCAGTGATATTAACATTGTGTGTGTTCTTCAACCAGTATGATGTTTCGCAGCTGTAGCTCTCGATGTGTGATGTTCTTTCGGTGGCAGTACTGCAGTGCCTACAGAATCTGCCTGAACATGGTCCAGGCCTCCTCCTCCTTGATGTGGCCATGGTGGCGTATCTGGTGGTGCAGCTCTTCTCCTCCAGTGTACTCCACTGCCAAATGGACAGTGTTTGCTGTGTCAATCACCTGGTAGAGTTGAACGATGTTCAGGTGATTGAGGGTCTTCATGATACTTATCTCTCTCTGGAGAGTGATGCTGGGGCAGCCACGCTTCTTAGAGATGATTTTGATGGCCACCTGGGTCCCAGTTAGCATGTGTTGGGCCAGTTTGAGGTCACTGAATGTGCCCCAACAGATGGTCTCAAAAATCTGTACTTTTGGATCTCCTCATCAGGTGAGTTTGAGGCCAAGCCCAGCTCCACAGTGTCTCCTAACTATGCTGACTACAAATCAACCTCTACCAACTCTTCTAACTAATGAGAAACACTAATTATACTTCCTAGGTTGACAATACTAACAAACCACACTAATTATACTAAATACACTAATAATACTATAATAACTATGCTAAAATACTAAGCAATGATACTGAATATACTAACTACACTAAAATGCTAAGCAACTAAACGGACTATAAACACTACACGAGAATACTAAGCAATGATACTGACTTACCAACTATGCTAAGACACTAAGCAACCATATTGACTATACAAACTATGCTAAAATACTAAAAACCATACTGACTATGCTAAAAGACTAAGTAACAATACCTACTATACCGACTATAAGCAAAGATGCTGATGTTACAGACAAAGAAACTAAGGAACAATACTGACTACACTACACTAACAGTACTACACAATGATATTGAGTGTGCTGACTGCTACAAAATACTAAGCAACAATATAGACTATAGTGATCACAGTAAAATATTAAGCAACCATATCAACGATACTGACTACACTAAAATATTGAGCAACCATAAAAACTTTGCTAAAATACTAAGCAACCATGCTGATTATGTCAAGTACACTAACAAAACTAGGCAATAATAATGACTATTATAACTATGCTATAATACAAAGAAATAATACTGACTATAATAACTATACTAACATATAAAGAAACCATGCTAACTATACAAACTTCACTAAAGTATTAACTAACCATATTAACTGTACTAGCTGCACTAAACTGCTAAGCAATGATACTAACTATACTACCTATGCTTAAATATTAACAAATTATACTATCTATATTGACTGTGCTAAAACAGTAAGCAACTATACTAAGTATACTCACTAGACTAACAGTGCTAATTAATGATACTGATATATGTTTCCACCCAAATATCATTTTCAATTGTAATCCCCAAAGTTGGATGTGGAGTGTGGTTGGAAGTGATTGACTTATGGGGCAAAATTGTTATGAATGGTTCAGTACCATCTCCCCTTGGTGCAATATACGGAGTGAGGACTTGGTAATGTGAATTCTCACAAGATCTGTTTGTTATACAGGGTGAAGTACTCACCACTCTCTATCCTCTCTTGCTCAAGCCAGGGAGTGCTGCACCCATAACACCTTCCACCATGACTGTCAGTTTCTTGAGATCTCCTGTAGAAGGGAAGCAGATGACAGTAACATGCTTCCTGTACAGCCTGTGGAACCATGAGCCAATCCCAACCCTTTTCTTTATAAATTACCCAGTCTCAGGTATTCTTATAAGGTAATGTGAGAATATACTAATATGGAAAATTGGTACTGAGGAGTCAGGCATGGCTCTACAGGTACCTGAAAATGTGGTAGTGACTTTGGAACTGGGTAATGGACAGAGGTTGGAAGAGGGTTGGGGGTTCAGAGCTCTGAAGACATGAAGATAAGATAAAGTTTGGAACTTCTTAGAGACCAGTTAAATGGTTGTGACTGAAATGCTCATAGTGATATGGACAATAAAGTCCAGGCTGATGATGTCTTGGAGATGAGGAACTTTTTGGGAACTGGAGCAAAGGTCACTTTTTTTATGTGTTAGCAAAGCCCATGGAGGCATTGTGCCCCTGCACTGGTGATCTGGTCTTTGAAATTGGGAGTGATGATTGCAGGTACCTGACAGAAGAAATTTCTAAGCAGCAGAGTGTTCCAAGATGTGACCTGGCTGCTTCTAATGACCACTGATGCTCATATGCATGAGCAAAGGAATGATGTAAAACTGGATTTTATATTTGAAAGGGAAGCAGAGTGTAAATGTTTGAGAAATTTGTAGGCCAGCCATATGGTAGAAAAGAAAAGCCCATTTTCAGGGGAGAAATTAAAGCAAACTGCAGAAATTTGCATAAGTAAAAAGGAACCAATGGCTAATAGCCAAGACAATGGAAGAAAGGCCTCCAAGACATTTCAGAGACCTCTGTGGCAGCCCCTCCCATCACAGGCCCAAAAGCCTGGGGATGAAGCATAATTTTGTGGGCCAGACCCAGGGCTCCGCTGCCCTGGGTAGCCTTGGGACACTGTTCCCTGCATTCCAGCTGCTCCAGCTCCAGCCATGGCTGGAAAGAAAGGCCCAGGTACAGCTCATGCCTCTGCTTCAGGGGGTGCAAGCCATAAGCCTTGGTGGCTTCCAGGTAGTGTTAATCATTTATAGGGGCATAGAGTACAAAAGTGGTGGCTTGGGAGCCTCTGTCTAGATTCCGAAGGATGTATGCAAATCCCGGATGTCCAGGCAGAAGCTGGATGCAGGAGTGGAGCCCTCATGGAGAACCTCTCCTAGGGCAGTGGGAAGGGGAAATGTGGGGTGGGAACCCCACACAGAGTCCCCACTGGATCATTTTCTAATGGAGTTGTGAAAAGAGGGCCATTTCCTCCAGACCCTAGAAGGGTAGATCCACTGGCAGTTGCACGCTGTGCCTGAAAAAGGTGTAGGCACTCAACACAAGCCTGTGAAAGCAGCCACAGAGGCTGTACCTTGCAGAGGCTTAGAAGCAAAGCTGCCCAAAGCCTTGGGAGCCCACCCCTTGCACTACTGTTCCCAGGATGTGAGACATGGAGTCAAAGAAGATTACTTTGGAACTTTAGGATTTAATGACTACCCTGCTGGGTTTCAGGATCGCATGGGGCCTGCAGCTCCTTTGTTAGGGCAGATTCCTCCCTTTTGGTAAGGCAGTATTTACCCAATGCCTGTACCCTCATTGTATCTGAGAAATCACTAACTTGTTTTTCATTTCACAAGCTCATAGGTAGAAGGGACTAGCCTGTCTCAGACAAGACATTGGACTGTGGACATTTGAGTTAATGCTGGAATGAGTTAAAACTTCAGGAGACTAGGGGGAAGGTATGATTGTATTTTGAAATGTTACAGGGACATGAGATTTGAGAGGGCCCCAAGACAGAAAGATATGATTTAGATCTCTGTCCCCACCCAAATCTCATGTCCAATTGTAATTCCCAATGTTGGAGGTGATTGGATCATAGGGGCAGAGTTCTCATAAACAGTTTAGGACTCTCCCCTTTTAATGCTGTATAGTAAGTGAGTTGTCATGAGATCCAGTTGTTTAAAAGTGTGTAATGGCTCCCGCCCCCACTTTTTCTCCTGTTCCAGGTGTGTAAAATGCTGACTCTCCTTTGCTTTCTGCCTTAAGTTTCCTGAGACCTCCCCAGAAGCTGAGGCAATGACAGCATCATGCTTCCTGTACAGCCAGTGGAACCATGAACTAATGAAATCTCTTTTCTTTATAAATTACACAGTCTTGAGTTTTCTTTCAAGCAAAGCAAGAAAAAACTGATACAGATATTAACTTTGCTAACTGCACTAAAATACTAAGCAACCATACTGGCAGTACTGACCATGTTAAAATGCTAAGCAATGACACTGACTATACTGGCTATGCTAAAATACTAAGCAACCATACTGACTGCACCAAAATACTAAACAACAGTGCTGACCATATTGATGGCTCTAATGATGATAAGCAACAATACTCACTGTGCTAACCACACTGAACTGCTAAGCAACAATACTACCTGTACTGACTATGCTAAAGCCATAAGCAACCACACTGACTATACTGACTATGCTGAAATACTAAGCAACTACACTAACTATGCTGACAATGCTAACATATTAAGCAATCATACTGACTATACTGACTACTCAGGAATACTAAGCAATGATTCTGACTATAGTGACTACACTGAAATACATAACCAACCCTCCTAACTATACTGACTGTGCTAAAATAATAAGCAATGATACTAACTATACTGACTGCACTAACAATGCTAATGATACAGAACACTAGAATACTAAGCAATGATAGTGACTATACTGACTATACTAAAGATGCTATGCAACAATACCATTGTTCTAGCGTAGTAACTATTGCTACTATACTAGAATACTATCTGTGCTAGAATACTGACTAAACTGACTATGCTATAATATTAAGGAAGTACATTAACTATAGCACCTATGCTAATTTATTAAGGCAACAATAGTGACTATATTGACTATGCTAAAATATTATGCAATGATACTAGACTAACTCTTTTTTTTTTCTTTTGGGACGGAGTCTCGCTCATTCGCCCAGGCTGGAGTGCAGTGGCACAATTTCGGCTCACTTCAAGCTCCACCTCCTGGGTTCATGCCATTCTCCTGCCTAAGCCTCCCGAGTAGCTGGGACTACAGCCGCCCACCACCACGCCTGGCTAATTTTTTGTATTTTTAGTAGAGACGGGATTTCACTGTGTTAGCCAGGATGCTCTTGATCTCCTGACCTCATGATCCACCCACCTCAGCCTCCCAAAGTGCTGGGATTACAGGCATGAACCATCGTGCCTGGCCTAGACTAACAACTCTTAACATGCTTAGACATGATACTGACCACACCAACTATGCTAGCAATACTTAACATTGACACTGCCTATACTAACTATGCTAAAATATCAAGAAACCATACTGACCGTATTAACTACACTGAAAGGTTAAGCAACCATACTGACCATGCTAACTATGTTAAAATACTAAGCAATGATACTGACTGTACATTTATGCTAAGATGCTAAGCAACACTACTGACTGTATTAACTACACTAAAACAAAAAGCAACAATACTGACCACATTGACCCTGCTAAAATACAAAGCAATGGTACTGAATATGCTGACTATGCCAATATGCTAAGCAACAATATTGACCATATTATGGTAAAATAATGATTAACAATACAGACTACACTAACTACCCTAAAATACTGAGCAACAATGCTGACTATACTAACTATGCTAAACTATACTAAGCCACAATACCAGCTATACTAATTACCATAACAATACTAACTAACGATACTAACTGTACTGACTATGCTAAAGTGCTAAGTAACCACACTGACTGTACTAACTGGGCTAAAACACTAAACCATGATACTGACTCTACTGACTACTGTAACAAAACTAACCAATGATACTAACTATACTGACTATGCTAAAACACTAAGCAACCCTACTAACTATACTAACTACACTAAACCACTAAGCAATCATACTGACTTTGCTAATGATGCTAAAATACTAAGTAACCGTACTGACTATACTAACTACACTAAAGTACTAAGCAATGATAGTGATTATGCAGACTACGCTAAAATACTAAGCAACCATACCGACTCTATTGGCTACACTAAAATCCTAATCAACCCTACTGACTATACTAACCACGCTAAAATACTAAGCAACCATACTGACTATATTAATGATGCTAAAATACTAAGTAGCCATATTACTATACTAACTATGCTAAAGTACTAAGCAACGATAGTGACTATGCAGACTATGCTAAAATACTAAGCAATCATACTGACTCAGCTGACTATGCTAAAATTTTAATCAACTCTACTGACTATACCAACTACACTAAAATACTAAGCAACCATACTGACTAATTAGGCTAACACACTAACATACAAAAGAACCATAGTGACTATGCTAAGTACGATAAAATGCTATGCAACCACACTGACTATACTGACTGGACTAAAATCCTGATCAAACATAGTGACTATACTAACTACCATAAAACACTAAGTGTATTTCCCACACTAAAATTCTAATCAACAATGTTGATTCTAATAACTATGCTAACATATCAAACAATGATACTGACTATACTAACTATGCTAAAATACTAAGGAATGAGAGTGACTTTACTGATTATGCTAAAATACTAAGCAATCATACTCACTATACTATGCTAAAACACCAAGCAGTGATACTGAGCATACTAACTACATTAACAATACTAAGCAATAATAATCACTATACTAACTTCAGTAAAATACTAAGCAACAAAACCGACTATACCAACTGTGGTAGAATACTTAGCAATGATACTGACTATTAACTATGCCAAAATACGAAAGAGTGATATTGACTATACTAACTACCCTAAAGTACTAAGCAATTAATCTAACTACACTGACTGTGCTAAAACAGTAAGCAATGTTACTAACTATACTGACTGTACTAACAATGCTAAGCAACAATAAAACTATACTAACTGTGCTAAAATACTAAGCAATGACACTGACTATACTAACTGCACTAAAATTCTAAGCAACAATACTGACTATACTGACTGTGCTAAAATACTAAGCCATGATGCTGACTAAATTGCCTACACTAAAACACTATCAACAATACTGAGTATACTAACTACACTTAAAATACTAAGCAATGATACTATAATATCTGCACTAATAACGCTAACTAGAACAACACAGAGTAAATCAGTGAGAGTCCTCTAGTCACCAAAGCAGCTTCTAGAGATAAATTAGACCAAAAACAGTCTCTGTATGTGAATCCATCACAGGGGCTGTTCGCGAGGTCAGAGCTAAACATGGACCATGCCTGGGGATCATTCACAGTGGTTTTCTCACTTTTGTTCCTAATAACATTTTCCCTTTTGAGTAAAGGGTGTTTTATGTCTAGATGGGTTATAGAGATTGATGTTTAGTTTCTTAGCTATTTAAACTGCACAATGCTTCAATGGCATTTTCATTTGTAGTTTGAAAATCTGTAATAACTTTTGGTTTTCAAAGATTTCCTAATGTCTACACTCAAAATATTCCATTCCTTTTCCTTCAACTCTGAATGGTTAGTCCCCATGATTGAGAAGGGAGGGAACATTTTCCTTTCCCTGTAGGTCTTTTCCTTCCTCATGTGGTTGAGATCATGCTGCGGACACAGAAGGAAACAGACACACCCTACCCTCCACAAGCCCATAGCCTAGTCAGGGAGACACCCCAGCCATGAAGCTCCTTCAGGGTGAAGAGCACCAGGTGAAGTGGGGGCCAGAGAAGAGTGACCTGGGCTGCAGGTCCGTGCTGGGTAGGGGAGGAAGCAGCTCTTTCTCCAGGCCAGTGTGCTGAGCCCTGTAGTGTGAGGAGGGGTCTTAGGGACTTAGGGTCAAGGGCAGGAGGGTAGCCTCTGCAAAGGCCCGGGGATGACTGAGGGTGGCTCGCTGGAGTGATGTGCTAGTCTGAAGGTGTGACTGGGGCCAGGTTGGGAGAGCTCGAGTCCCAGGACAGAAGCTGAGCCTGTGTTCTGAAGGTCGCAGGCGCTGTGGAATAGTTCTGAGCCCCCTTGCTGCACCACAGCCTTCAAACCCTGACTATACTCCTGACCTGGGAGTGGGCTCAACTGAACTTTGCCTCCTCACCAGCCTTGCTGCCTCCAGCCTCCCCCACCCATGACCCTCCATTCTGGCTCCCAGAGGGATCCAAGGGAAAGCCACCTCTGGCCTCCGCCACCCACCTGGTGGCCCTGAGACCTTTGGAGGGAAGCCCTTCTCCTTGTCCACCAGGGCTCACCTGAGCAGCCTGTTCTCCCCACAGCCCTGCCTTACAGACCACCCAGTGTGCCCATGTTGGCCATATTTCCTGCACACAGTCCCCAATACCTGGAATCTGCCCCTTACTCTCCTGCACTGGGTGACCTGTCCTTCCAGTCCCAACTGAGATATCCAGCACCCTGGGGAGCATCCCTGAGACCCAGACACAGAGGAGCCCCTTCTGTCCTGGATCCCAGAACTGCTTGTGCTTTCCTGCTGTCACAATGCAGAAACCCCTACCCCCTGCCACACACACACACATGCACGCACACACATGCATACACACATACACATGCACATGCACACACACCCACACACACATGTACTCACACACACACACTTGCCACTATCTAGGCACATGGATAGCTGCCTGCTGGACTGCCTCTTCCCAACCCCAGCCTCTCTCAGGGGCCCCAGGCAGAGGCACTGCTGTTAATAGTATAGGTGCACTAGACTGCCCACGCCTTTAATCCCAGCACTTTGGGAGGCCAAGGCAGGCAGATCACCTGAGGTCAGGAGTTCAAAACCAGCCTGGCCAACATGGTGAAACCCTGTCTCTACAAAAATACAAAACTTAGCCAGGCATGATGTCAGGTGCCTATAATTCCAGCTACTTGGGGGGTCTGAGGCGGGAGAATCATTTGAACCCGGGAGGCGGAGGTTACAGTGAGCCAAGATCGCCCCGTTGTACTCCAGCCTAGAAGACAGTGAGACTGTGTCTCAAAAAAAAAAAAAAAAAAAAAAAAGTATAGGTGCACTGGAGGTGGGTTGAATTGGAGGTAGGGATGGGAAGGGCTCCCCAGGAATAACCCTGCCTAGATGACAGCCACCCTATGGCGGACTCAGCCACCAGGAAATTTAAGTCTTGAATATGGTGGAGGCAGCAGATACAGGCTGGAAGAGGAAAGTGAGATTAGATTCCCAGGGTCCCTAAATGTCAGGATGAGGAGGTCCTAATGCCTCATGGGAGCAAGCTTTGGAAGAGGCTGGGGCTGCATGGGGGCAGCAGTAGGGAGGCTGGCCTGGAGGGAGGTGGCACTGAAGGGACACACCTGTGCCTGTCCCCGATGGCTCAGTCCTCGCTGACACCAGGAATCCCTTAGTTGGGAGTGGGGGGCGTCATGGCCTCCTGCCTGATGCCTGAACACCCCAACGGGTTCCCCTAGGACTTTGTACTTCCTTCCTCTGCCCTGACGCCACACACCCCCCGCCCACCTGATTTCGGAGGCATTCAAGCTTCCTCCCCTTGTGGTCTCTACTCCCCGAGAGCTGCTCTCCCTTGCAGACCCCCTCCTTATCCTTGTCACCCACACTGCACACCTTCCCATCACTGACTCAGTCTTGCTCTTCCATCTGTGCATTGGAGTCACCTCTCCCTACAGGCAGCTGCTGCACCCTGAGTGCCTGGCACACCTGTGGCCCCAAGGAGGTGCTCAAATATACAACTCTCTGGATGCCTCAGATCTGGGTGGCTCCCTTGTGTGACATATGGAGGGAAGCAGAGCTCAGTGGGTCACGTGCCACCCTAGGCGATGAGGGCTGTCCCTGTCCTCTCGTGAGCCAGCCGTGGCCTCTCTTCCAAGGGACCCTCCCCAAACTGCCCAGACTGGCCAGCAGCCTTCCCATCCACCCTGAGGTGGTGTCTGCCACACGCTCCGAATCTGGCCCTTTACTGTAAGGCCCCAAAGGGCAGGGCGTGCGTGTGAGTCACACACCGCTGGGGACTGGTGGGGTGGGGTGGTTTCTAAGACAGACTATTGCCAACCCCTTCCTTGGTCTGGAGTGGAGGAGCCAGCAACTCGCTCCATCTTTGGGGACTGAAGGGAGGCCTCAAAGGGGCTGTGGCCATTCCACTGGGCTCAGGAGCACCAGGGGCTTATTGGGGCTTGTGACTAGGAGCAAGGCCAGGCTCTGGGGCTTTTAGGCCTGCTCTTCTGGAGGGGCAGCCTGCAGGCTGGCCTGATGTTGGCTCTTGGGTGGTCAAGATGGCCTGCAGATGGCCTCCTACATCTGATGGCCTTGCCCTTGCCCTTCAGCACGACCCTCTGGTGCCGGTGTCAGCCTCTACAGAGCTCATCCTGGTGGAGGACGTGAGAGTGAGCCCAGAAGAGGTGACCATCTACAACCCCCCTGGCGTTCAGATCCAGCCCTTGCCCTGTCACCCCCTGCCTGGGTGAGGCCCACCGGGGGACCCCTCACCCTCTGGCATGCTGCCTGCCCTCCCCTAATCTGCCTCCTGCAGGTGGAGCTCCAAGACAGGAAAGACTTGGGCTACTTCTTCCTCAACACCAGTGCCACGGATGACATCAAGGTGGCCTGCCAGGAGGCCAGGGCCATCGCCGTGGTGAGCCTGGGCCATCGGTCCCCCAGGCAGTTTTCATTCCTCATCTAGGCTACATGTGGTTAGTAGATTGGTTATTTTTTAAGCTGGCACTTTTTGATGGGATTGTTTGTTTTCTTGCTGATTTGTTTGAGTTCCTTGTAGATTCTGGATATTGGTCCTTTGTCAGAAGTATAGATTGTGAAGATTTTATCCCCTCTGTGGGTTGTCTGTTTACTCTGCGAAGATTTTCTGTCACTCTGTGGTTGTCTGTTTACTTTGCTGGCCTGAGGACATGAATAAACATTCTCAAAAGAAGATATACAAATGGCCAACAAACATATGGAAAAACGCTCAACATCAGTAATGATCAGGAAATGCAAATCAAAACCACGATGTGATACCACCTTACTCCTGTAAGAATGGCCATAATCAAAAAATTAAAAAATAGTAGATGTTGGCGTGGATGCGGTGAACAAGGAACACTTTTACATTGTTGGTGGGAATGTAAAGTAGCACAACCTCTATGGAAAACAGTGTGGAGATTCCTTAAAGAACTAAAAGTAGATCTACCATTTGATCCACTCCTGGGTATCTACCCAGAGGAAAAGAAGCCATTATTCGAAAAAGATATTTGCACATGAATGTTCATAGCAGCACAATTTGCAATTGCAAAAATATGGAACCAACCCAAATGCCCAGTCAAGAAGTGGATAAAGAAAATGTGATATATATATATTGTTCATTATATATATATATTATTTGATGATATATATATATTATTTCATTATATTTTATGGCTCAGTAGTATTCCATCTGCATCATCGTATGCAAAATGGTGGCTGGGGCCTTGCCATTTTATGAGTAGAACTGTAAGGATATACAGGAAAAAATACTTAAAATAGTACTACTAATTTTTTTCATTTTAATGGAAAAAATTATTTTAAAATTCTTCACACTCAACCCCAGGGAGCAGCTCCCACTGGACCAGCTGTTAAGGGAGTCCTGGGTCAATAGCGACAAGAAGACGTGGTTCTAGCCATACAGAGAGCCACTCCTGGACCTCCCAGGCCCCCCAACAACCCAGCTCATAGTGGCCATGGGATTCAAGGAAGCAATATTTAAAAAAAAAATTAAAAAAAAAATCATCCCATGGCCACCTACCTAATCATGGAGTTCAGAAAAGTGCAGAGGAGAAAGGGTCCAACATCGGAGCACAATCTCTGCCTCCTGGGAGTCCCACCTGTCCTTCCCCATCTGCCACAGTTAAGTCAACCTTCCCTCTCCAACCCAGAAAAGGACTCAAAACCAGCCAATCTTTCCCACTTTCTAAATCGCAGAAGCATGAAAAGGACCATCCTTGGGAGTCAGGGCAGCACCCTACCTGGCCTGGAGATGAAGCCAGCCATTCCCAGCAAAGCCCCCCAGCATACGCCTGTGGCTTCACCCTCCACAGAGCACCAGCAGCTATGGGGGAACCCCCAAGGAGCCTTGTCTCAGGGAACCCACCAGGAAGTCGGCTCACTCCATGT
The DNA here is from genome assembly GCF_008728515.1 of Papio anubis. Lineage (NCBI taxonomy): Eukaryota > Metazoa > Chordata > Mammalia > Primates > Cercopithecidae > Papio > Papio anubis. Next base: position 46,206,433 of record NC_044977.1, read on the forward strand.
GGAAGACCCAGAAGAGTTGACTTGGTCTGAGGGAACCCTCGAGAAGACAGATGGTGTAACCTCAATCTCTGTGACTAAAAGGAGCCACGGATGCCATTGGCAAAAGATGCTTCAGTTTCATGCTCCAATTATGTTGTTTCTGACTAGCACAAAAAAGTCAAAGGGATAAGGCAGCACCAGTGAACCCAATGGACAGCTGGGCCAAGACAAAAACCAAGTGGTTAGGGCAGTCAAGCTACACTTCCTGTATTTTACTACATTTATTATGTTTTTCTTAATATTATTTCAATTGGCAAATCATGCTTGTATTCATTTATGAGATACAGAGTGAGGATTAGATGGATGTGTGCACCATGGAATGACAAAATCACACTACTTAGCATCTGATCACCTCAGAAAGACAAATTCCACGTGATGTCCCTGAAGTTTCCATCTAAAAATGTTGACCTCATAGAAGTAGCGAGTAGATTGATGGTGAACGGGGGTTGGGGAGCAAGTGTGTGGAGGAGTGGCAGAGGGAAGAAATGGGGGCTTGTTGGTCAAAAGACCACAGTCTCAGTAGGAAAGGAGGAAGGGGTTTTGATATCTAGTGCACAGCAGTTTGACCAGAGTCAATGGGAATGTATTGCATACGGAAAACACCTGAGAGAGTCCATGTCAAATCCCTGCATTCAGAATGGAGAAAATAAAGGCTCCGAGGTTCAAGAACATTTAAAACCTTGTGACAGGTTGACCATGTGTAGATTGCAACAGCTGTGGGTGAGAGCTGGGCAAGATGACGACGCTGTCATGTGCCCAACACACCTGGCCCAGAGGCATTCAGCAGAGGACACAGGTGTCCAAGCTGCTGCCAGGGTCAATGAACAGGATTCAAAAGTCAAGAGGGCATCTGGCAGCACTGTGGCCTTCAATGGCCTATCCAAAGCTATAGGTGAGCTGAAGGACAGCCTGGAGCCTCCTGAAGAACTGAGGGCCCCTTTGCACCACCTGGCACAGGGCACCATCTCTTCCTCCTGTCTGTCCCCTGCTTCCTCTGTCCTGCCATCTCCCCCTTCCTCCCCACTCAGCTCCCTGCAGTCCTCTCTCCACCTTTCCAAGGTAGACACAACTTGCTGCTCTCCTGAGGTCCCACTAAGGCTGTGGCTTCTGGTTCCCACACCTCTGTGACTTGATTTCCCTGGCCCCCTCCTTCACTTCCTTTCTGTTTGTCCCAGCCCCACCCCCAAGTCCCTTTCTGCCAGCTCCCTGTCTGCCATTCCTAATCCCTTCATCCTGATTCCTTTTCTGCTACATTTTCTCTAGCTAAGTCATCTTTTATTTACTTGCTAATAATCTATCCCTTGGTCCCCTGGTTGTCTGTCTTACGCAACGTGGAATGATGAAAACCTAGAAACTAGAATCTAACTCCTGGCCCTAGACAGGACTCAGTTTTTGTGAAAGGGAGGAAAAAAACAAAAACAAAACAAAACACAAAAGCAAACCCCAGCAAACCAACACCTAGTCTAGAACCTGATACAAGTGTCACTCAAAACATGTTTCTTTTCTTTTTCTTTTCTTTTCTTTTCTTTTTCCTTCCTTCCTTCCTTCCTTCCTTCCTTCCTTCCTTCCTTCCTTCCTTTTTTTTGAGACACAGTCTCACTCTGTCTCCCAGGCTGGAGTGCAGTAGCGTGATCTCAGCTCACTGCAACCTCCACCTCTTGGGTTAAAGCAATTTCCCAGCTCTTCCTACAGCCATGCGAGTGAGGAGAACCTCACATCTTAAATCTGACTGCTTGAGCTATGCCTCGTTTTGTTTACTTTCAGAAATTAGAAAAAAAATTTCCTCATTACCAAGAAGAGAAGAGCTTTAAGTTAGGAAAAATGTGTACAGTGCCATTGAAACCGAGGCACCCTTTCATTCATATTCACTTTGTACTTATTATTTTATGTAAGCCTTAAGGGTGGACCTGTGGCCAGAGAGATAACTTTTATTCAAGAAATAAGAGTTCCTAGAGGTCAGTAATGGACTAGGCTGCCTCTTTAAGTAGAGAGCTCCCCGTCTCTGGAGGCATTTGAGCAGAAGCTGGGACACTTGTCGGAAAGACTTAAGGTGGGATTCCAGCATGGGTGTCAAGTTTCTCCAGGAGACCTCTGAGCCCCTGTTGAATCTTAAAATGCTGCGATTCTAGGAGTGCCTCTGCAGTTCTGTTTTACAGGTGGCCACAGGAGAGCTCGGGCACTCTCCCTCTCTGGATTGTGGACTGGCCCCTGGCCTGGATGAGTGGCACAGAGTGCCCATTGCAGGCAGGACCCAGGATGAGTCTCCACTATGGCAAGCAGCAGCCCACGCAGCAGGCCATGTGAACTGCCCTTGTCCAGAAGTTTCCTTACATGGAGGCGCCCTGCCCACTGGGGTCTCCACTTCCCCTCATTCTGGGCTTGTGCCAAAGACCCTCACAACTCTAAATGGAAATCGGCTGTGGTTCCTCTGGACTCTTCCGAAGCCTGCGGGTAGAATTTTCCAGGGAGCGTTGACGTCAGAGGCAGGTCCTGGTGGCTTCTCACAGGCGACTGTGTCTGAGGGATGTCTACATGTGGCTATGCCTTTTTCCAGCTGCTGAGGAGCAGCACAGAGACAGACAAGCCCCCGACACTCCCCAGTTAGTTCCTTCCTATTGATACACATTCAGTACGCAAGGATGGCTCACGGGCGTGCGTGGCTTCGGAGCGTCTCTGGGGGGCTCTCCGGGGCTCACGCAGCAGGGATCCTGTGGAGGTTTTTATGTCCACACGATGGTCATGGGCTGTGCAGGGTTGTGATGAATTCTGCTCACCCAGCCTCAAAACACTCTGTAAGGGCCTTTATTTTGTTTTTTGGCTGGTTTGTACATGGAGCTTTATCTGATTTAAACCTAGAGTTTCCTTCTTCTCAGCAATTCTTTACATTTCAATCAAGTCCTCTAGGTGGAACCCATGCAATAACCATGGGAGGCTGAGGCAAGTAGATAAGGAGGTCAGGAGATCAAGACCATCCTGGCTAACACAGTGAAAGCCCATCTCTACTAAAAATTAGACAGGCGTAGCGGCACGTACCTATAGTCCCAGCTACTCAGGAGGCTGAGGCAGAATTGCTTGAACCTGGGAGGCGGAGATTGCAGTGACCTGAGATCATGCCACTGCACTCCAGCCTGGGTGACAGAGTGAGACTCCATCTCAAAAAAAAAAGGTGGGTAGACAGAAAATGATTAAAGTGGGGGCTCTTAGGCTGGGGTAAGTGGATTGCCTGAGCTCAGGAGTTCGAGACCAGCCTGGGCAACACGGTGAAACCCCGTCTCTACTAAAATACAAAAAATTAGCTGGGAGTGGTCCCAGCTACTCGGGAGGCTGGGGCAGGAGAATTGCTCGAACCCGGGAGGCGGCATTTGCAGTGAGCCAAGATCGTGCCACTGTACTCCAGCCTGGGTGACAGAGGAAGACTGGATCTCCAAAATAAAAAATAAAAAATAAAAAATAAAAAATAATGGGGTTCTTGCCTTGAGCCCAGAAGTTCGAGGTTGCAGTGTGCTGTGATGATGCCACTGCACTCCAGTCTGAGTGACAGAGCTAGACCCTGTCTCTAAAAAAATGAAATAAAAAAATAAAAACAAAGATCTGTTCTAGCCACAGTGGCATACACCTGTCATCCCAGCTGCTGCTCTGGAGGCTGAGTCGGGAGGATGGCTTGAGTCCAGGAGTTTGAGGCTGCAGTGAGCTGTGGTGCTACCACTGAACTCCAGCCTCAGAGACAGAGCAAGACCCTGTCTCTTAAAAAAATAATAAATAAATATTAAAAGGGTCTTTGGCAGTGAAAAGGCTGGAAAACCCTAGCTTTTCACTCACACCTTTGCATTCACTGCTTCACACGGAGCTGGGGCTGTTGATCAGATACAGAGTTGAGCGAGATGCACGGAACTTACACTGGTGTGACCTCGTGGGCTGCTCCCAGGTTCTGCGATTCAGTCCGTTCTGATTGGAACGTCTCATGGAGAGCTGCCGCTGAAAAGTAGCTGTCTCATTTCTGCCAGTCCCTGTCTTGCAGTTTCACAGAAGACCTCACAGGCGGCTTCTCTACCGCCAGGGCTGCAGTGGCAGGTGGCCAGCTCAGGACGTGGCATCCTGGGACTGCATTCTCACTCTGCCCCCAAGTTCCTGCACATCGCAAGGTTGCTAACTGCCCCTCTTGGATCAGCTTCCATTTTCTTCTCTTTGTAAAATGTGCAAAGTGGAGATCAATGTTCAGTGAGATCTAGCTCAGCACTGACGTGTTATATCCCAAGCCCATCTCCTGGCTAGCAGTGGGGTTCGTGATGAGAGGTGGGCAGGGCACTATTTGGGGTAGGATTTCCCTTGTCCACTGCTTTCCAGTGCTGGCCTGGTGGGCTCTGCCAGTGGGGTGATAGGCTGGTGCTGAGGGCAAGGCACTGCTCATGGACCTGAGCAGAGGGGAGCTATGCATGTAATCCACCACCCGCCCCTTCACCCCGGCCCTGAACCTTGCAGGTATACCCTTTGCTCCCTGGCTCGTCTACCATCATGACCCATGACTCGTGCCTCGTCTTCCCGTCCCTGGCCAAGGCTGTCGTTTACGTGTCAGACATTCAGGAGCTGTACGTCCGTGTGGTTGACAAGATCAGTGGAAGCTTCATGACAGGGCCTCCTCAGCAGACCTGCAGGAACTGAGAGCGAGGGGGCTGTGGGATGTTTCATATGGCCTTCGCTTTTGCTCCTGGGGTCTGCATCCCTTCCCCTGTGAGCTTGCAGAGCTGTCTTCTATCTTCTTCGCTCCATGCTGATGATGCGGAGTCCCTCCAGTAAGGGACTTCTTCATCCCAGGTGACATCTCCATCAGGCTTGGCAGTAAATCTTGCTGGAAGTTGCCTCTAAATTAGCCATGACCTGGGAATTCTTGTCTTTTAGCTGGTGTAGGTTATTAACCAGCCAGGCACACGACTCGCTGAGCATGGATTTTCCCCCGAAAATACAGGTTTTGGGTTCTCTGGAGTTTCAGTGGCAAATCAGTACAACTCACCCATGCCAAGTACCATTGCAAAAAAGGACAAGGAATAGATCTTGTTTTATCTTTCACATCAATAGGGAAATTTTACTACTCCAAATATCTGAGGTGACTGAAGCTGGGCTTCCAGAGGGTTGTGGTTGGGATCCTGATTGGATAGAAGGGCTGGTAATTAAAAGGGCATATTAGGCTCCTTAAGAAGCTATTATGCTCTACCCAGCCTCACATACTTCTCCTATAATCTCATTTCCACTGCTGTTTGCTAATTTTCTGTTTCTTCACTGTGTATTTCTGACTCTCATTTCCTAAGGTTCTTGTTGTATTCTACACTGCCAGGTGTGAGCTATTCAGTCAGTGAGCATTTATTGAACTCCTACTGGATGTCTGCTGCTGTTCTAAGCAGTGTCTCATCTCCCTAATTAGTGTATTAGTTATTTAAGAGTAGAGAGTGGAACTTATGCCTCTAAGTATCCCCAGTCGCCCTCCCCTGACCCATCCATTGGAATAAGCGCTTCATCAGTTTTCATTTGCTGACTGGCTGATAGTCCAGAGGTAAACCTGGGTGACTCATCCCTGATTCCCAGGTCTGTGGGTTGAGACTGGTGATGCTATTAGTATCTCAGGAAGTCATGGGGCACCATAGATGGTGACATTGGTCTTTCAGAGGCCATCCCCGAGCCTCTGTCTGCATGATGCAGGTGGAGATTGGGAAGACAGTGAAGGCAAACATCCGTGTGCTGGACTTGCACAAGAAGCCCCTCCTGGCCAAATACTTCCCCTTCCTGCACCTGAAGCTCCGAGCAGCCTCCCCAGTTGTCACATTGGTGTGATTCCTCCTGGTGGTCACCTCCTCCAGCAGAGATGTCACAAAGGGAACTCCTGAAGTAGGTGATTCCTGGACGAGGGGAGCTCTGAGGTCTCGCATGGGCTCAGTATGTGGTGTGGGGCTGTCTCAAGGTATTAGGTCATGACAGGAGCTGCACTGCAGCCACAGGCCATGGCAGTCGTAGCCCAGGGATTGTTCCAAGTCTGTTCACAGCAGCAACATTAAACCAGCCCTGCCAACACCCTTCCTGTGCCTGGGCCACACTGGGGATGGTGGCATCATTAATTTGTGATCTGAAGCAGGTGGGTACTGTCTGTGTCTCTAGATGGACTCGCACCTTTCTTCTGGCAATGAGAAATTTGTTTCTGACCAGCAATAGCACAGCACTGCAGAGACCAATCTTCCTACACAAGCAGTGCCCTGGATGCCTCCTGTGTTCACTCACCTCCTCCTGCCAGGAGGGCACTTGTAGGGGATGCAGGAGGAGCAGGTGGGGACTTCACCGGCTCCACAGCATGGCACGGGCATCCCTGGTCTCCTCCTGGGCTAGTCCTTGTCCCTTGATCCTCATCTGAAAAGTTCTGAGAGCACCGACAAGAGAATGATTCTAAGGTGTTTTTCAGCAGAAATTGGGAGAAATTTAGGGAAGGAGGCAACCTGCAAAAGAGGAGTCAGGGAGTCCTAAAGGCAGTGGATGGCAAAGTTTGACCCATGCCAGCGTTTCCAGAGGGCATGCTAGGACATAGATGCAGGGCTGCCTCTGGCTCCATGGGCCGGGGTGGCTGGAGGGTGTGCATTGCTGGTCAGCGACCACACACTGAGAACTGCTGATCCAAGGGGAGGGTTCCAGCTGCGTGAAAGGTCCTTGTTTTCACGGGGTTTCACTTCTCAGGAAGTGGAGCACAGTCACAAACAGCAGAATACGCCCCAAAGAACCAGAGAGCCTCGGCCAGTGGCTGGGAGGCAGCCCCCAGGACCCTGGGGCCCACAGGTCACTGCTCACAGAGGCGTGATGTCCACGCCCTGACTTTTCTCTCACGAAACATGTAAGTCATATTTAATGCCATGGGTTCAGGGCACAGCAGTTCCTTCTCTCCTCTATCCGAGGAAGGCGACAGTGCTTATCGGGGTCATGATGGAGGTGAGAACTGAGAGGCCACATCATGCTCGAGCCCCAGTGTGGGCCACTGCATGGCAGCCCCGGCTCCTGGAACACTGCCTCTGTCCCAGCACGTGGTGACTATGTAGAGGTGGAAGCCATCAGCACTGGGGCCCTGGTTCCATCTGGGAGAGACACAGGCTGCCTGGCACAGTAGGCACTGATGCACTGCTGTTTACTCCCCACTCAGGTCACCTCTGAGGGCAGCCCCCAGCCTCAGTCCAACATCCTTTTCTCCATCAGCAACGAGAACATTGCGCTGGTGAGCACTGCCAGGCTGGTACGAGGCCTCACCATGGGGAAGGGCACTGTGTCTGGGCTTGTGCAGGTGGTGGATGCAGAGACTGGCAAGGTGGTCATCATCTCTCAGGTAACAGACGTGCTGTTGGAGACTGGCACTATCCGAACTCCCCAGGACAGCCAGCTCTGGTGATAGGCCACTGCTTCCCAGAGCAGCTATGCCTGAGACAAAGGCCTCTTTATTGTGTTTGGGTTCTACCTCTGAGGACCACCTCTCTCCAAGGGTGCTGCTTCTGCCCCCTGGGTCTGCAGTCCTTCCCAGGGCCCCCTGTGCAGGACAGCCCTGCTGACATGGGAGCACCCAGACCCCCAGAGGTTGCTCGTCTCCAGGCTGAGTCTCCCAGTCTTTCCAGCTGCTCCTTACAGGACAAGGTCGTCAGCAACCCCTGGCCCCAAAGGGCCCTCCCAGTGGAGGGTGAAGGCAATCGTGGTGAGGGCAGGTGCTGCTCCAAGCACTCTGCCTTCATGTCCTTCAGTCCTCTCGGTGCCCTGTGCATTTTCCTGCTGTCCCCCTTTGATGGTGAGGAGACTGAGGGACTAGCTAGCGGCCCACAGCCACCATGTGCCAGTTCTGGGATTGGGCCCAGGGCCGCCCAGCATCAGAGCTCTCGGGCCTTTTTTTGGTCACTCGAATCTGGGCTCAAGCATGTGCTGATAGTAGAGAAGGGATGCTGTGGGCTGAGCATGCCTTCTGGGTGCATTGTATGTCTCCAGAATAGTGCGGTGTATGTGTGGTGAATTAAAAAATTGCACTTCAGCCCTGGAGTTGTATTTCCAGGTGGAGAGAAAAACCTGGGTCATCTGCTAGCATCTTCTACACCAGCCGAGGTTGTCATCTTCCCAGTCTCTGTGCAGGGTGGAGGACTTTCCAGATTGCTTTTCTGGGCTGGCAGTGAAGGTAGGAGGCTAAGTTAGGACAGTCTTCTCCCCGGAGGGTCTCCCTGTCCCACTTTGGTGGGATTGACTCCAGCAGGTGAAAGTCGGTGTCTGGAGAGTCTGACAACTCCCCTGCTTTGTGAGGGGTGGGTCTCCTTTGGTCCTCTGGAGAGGAGGTGAGAAACCATTTCCGTCTTCTGAGTAAGTCTCAGGGCTAAAATTGGGGCCTTTGCATTCTTTGTGAGCTCCTTCGCCAGCGGTGACTTGCAGAAGCATCTCAGGGAAGGTTGCTTTGGGGTTCCGCTCACAGCTGGGCCAGAAACTTGGTCTGTAAGAAGAGCCTTTTGTGATGTTTAATGCAACTGTGGACAGAAACCTGTTTCAGAATCAATCATCCCGTTCCTCGTGAGAACTAGGTCCCCTGGAAGCAGTCCGTGCAGTCCTGAGTTCAGAGCCTGTAAACACAGCGCCCCAGGAGCTGGTGAGTGAACTGCCCTAGAGGGGGTGCAGGGAAGTCTTTGTTTTCAGAGGCTGACTTTGATCCGCCATTGAGTTCAGTGATTTACTCTTTTTTCCAGCATTTTCCGTGCCTGCCCAAGTATCCCTGTTAAGCCACAAAGTCTGAATCGCAGAGGTGGATGCCCAGATCCAGTGTGTGTCAATTTCCAAGACAAAGTCTTGGGGATGTTAAAATCTGTCCTGGGAACATGGCAGGGTTCAGATTGGCTTCCCAGAGTGTCACATTCAGGACTATGACTTACAGACAGGAGGCCTGGGTTTGCTTTTTTGTATATTTGTTTTGTTTTGTTTCTCTAAAAAGGATTGCAGCCTCAGGAACTGGTTCATTTTCCAGTAGCTAAAAGGGTAGCTGGCTGGAAATTCAGCCAGAGGGACACAGGGCACTGAGTATCCCTCCTCTTTGTTGTCTGACTTTGCTGGCATTCTCCCCTCTGGGTCCCCCATCTGGTGGGTTGGGGAGGTGCTGGGGAAAGGCCCTGGTGGCCCTTGGCAGGTGGAGGGGCTGCATCACCAGCCCCATCTGAAAGGCATCTTCTTGAGCCCAGGCAGGCAGGGGCTTCGCCTGCAGCCCCCGTGTCCTTGCCTGGAATGTGATTCTGGTCAGATGCTTCCAGTTCCATCTGTCCAATCCAGGTCACACGAGCAGCACCCCAAGGCCACAGGGAGGGCCAAGATTAGCAGGAGGAGACTGAGCAGAAGGATAAGTGAAAGGAGGGGAATGAGTGCTTATCAAGCACCTACTATGTGCCAGGCATTAGCCCAGGTCATGAGGCACAGAATGTGGGCTCAGCATGAGTACATGGCAAAGAGTCTAAGAGGTTTAATCACGTCAGTTCCACATGAGTCAGCAGCACTAGAAAGAAGCCAGGAGTGTTAGATTAATAGGAGTATAGAGTTGAGAATGAAGGAGGTTATAAGGTCTGCTCTAATCAGATTCCACTGGACTCCTGCATTTGTCCCTGTACTCTGTTTAGTCAGATATAAGCAAGCTGGATTTGAGTTTGGGAGGGTCTGGAGACCTGTCGCTTGAGGGCAGCCTGGCCTAGAGAAGAGCAGACCCCAGTCCCTGGCCCCAAGTCTGAAGTGCTGACCTGGAGCAGCTGGATGAGACAGGGTGGCAGCCTCAGAGCACTGGGCTGGGACCTGCGGGGCCGTGGGAGAGGCAGTGGCTGGCTCATGCAGGGTGAGCCACCCATAAAACCAGGCCTCTCTTGGCAGAGGAGCACAGTGCTGGGGATCCTGAGGGGCCTTCTCGCCACAGCCTCTGATCTGCAGCCTCCTTCCCTTGAGGGGTCACATTCCCAGCCAGCACAGCATCCTGGCACCCCGCACCTGAGTGCCATGCTCTTCCCCAGGACCTCGTTCAGGTGAAGGTGCTGCTGCTTGGGGCCGTGAGGATCTGCATCCCCTTCACGCGGATGAGGATGAGCACTCAGGTGAGGGGACCTCCTGGGCTCTGAATCCGGGTTCCCAAAGAGCCACTGCTGGAACCCTGTCCTCGAGCTACAGCACTTCTCCACCTCCTCCGTCTGCCCAGCCTGGGTATCTAGGGGCACAGTGGCAGCTTCCCACCCACCCCTACCCAGACAGACACCCTCTTGTAGCCACTGAAGAAGGCCTGCTTCCTACTAGCCTGTCACCTTCCCACACCTCAGATAGCACCAGGCGCCTAACAGGAGCGCGGTGACCGTAGCACTTACTCCACTTCATGCTGTCTTGGATATTAATCCGTTTGGTGTTCATAGCAGCCCTGGGAGGCTGGTGTCAGAACCATCTCCATGTCACAGATGAACAAATGAACGCACAGAAAGCTTAAGACTCATGCCAGGGCCACCCAGCTAGGAAGTGGCAGCACTGGCAGTGGACTGGGCAGCTCGGCACGGCACCTGCTGTGGCCTTTTGCCGTCTAACCTCCACTTGTGCCCTCAGCAGACTCTCAGCAAATAGAGACTGAAGGAGCCGGGGACCCCACCCTTGTGTGCCCTGTGAGCAGGGACCCCGGCTAGATTAGGAGAGAGGGGCCTAGAGGAACCAGCACTGTGGGGCAGGGCAAGCTGTGCTGCTGGGGAACACACAGCCTCCTAGACCTCCAGGGACTCCTTCCAGAAATGGGTCTCTTGGCCATGGGGAGGCGCAGCCCGCTGCAAGGGAGGGACGGCGTGGGGAAAACAGTCCTGGCTCTGGCTTGACTGGTATTTCATCAAAATTCCCAAACTTGTGCCGTGTCCTTCTCTAGTTGGGGAAGAACTGGGTACATCTCCTACTGCTTGAAGGAGGCACCACAGCTTCTGGGGGCATTCCTAGTGCTGGGACCCCGCTGGTCACCAGGCCTGACTTCTCCCCACCAATGTCTATCTATATCACCCGGATCACCAACCACCAGAACCCTTTCTCCTTTGGCAATGCCATGCCAGGCGTGACCTTCCACTGGTCTGTCACCAAGTGGGGCATCCTGGATCTCCAAGGGCAGCACCACAAGGTAGGCAACCACCCACCGAGAGCTCACCTCCCACCCCTGTCCAAGGCCAGCACCCTGAGAGACTTCCTGTGGGAAGTCCCCACCCTCACACCCAGAGAGGCCCTTTCTGTCCTCTCCCAAGGCTCAATGGGACTCCCTTCAACTAAAGGCTAACCACACAGACAGGGTGGATAGATTCCTCTCCTAACAGAAGTGGCCATGTGGGGAAGTCACAAAAGTCCTGGGAGGTCAGAATCTGCAGCTTCTGACCATTTTCTGAGATGATGTCTGGCAGCCCTCAGTTTCCCCTGGTTTATCCGAGAGGCCAAACTCCCCTTCCCTTAGCCCAGCGAGGGGCCCTGGCTCCTCCTGAGATGTCAGAGCTGGAAGGTGCCAGGGAGAACCTACTAAGTCCCTCTTAGAGTTAAGCAATGCCAGAAATGGGAAGGGACTTGCCCAGGGTTGCCCAGCAAACCAGTGGGGAAATGGGACTGGGCACCAGCCCCTGTAACTCCAGGTTCAAGCCCAGGTGGACCTTGGGCACACAGGACCCAAGCGAAGGATGGGTTGAAAGGTCGCTTCCTGCCCGGTTCAGAGACAGCGGGGATGGAGGCTAGGGGAGAGGCCCAGGCCCGGGAACGGAGTTTCCCAAAGGCTGCCTGAAGCTCGTCTAGTGTAGGATGAATGCCTCCCCACCCCACCCAGTGGGAACAGGATCCTGTCCCCAGTGCCTGGGGGCTCTCCCAGATTGCTCTAATGGAACACAGGCAGTGAGACTTGTTAACAGATATCCCAAAATAGAGCCATCTGTGGGTACACACTGCAAAACCCAGCATCGCTCTGGGGACCTACACACACTGAGGGCTGCGGGATGTCCTGTCATGAAGACCCCTGGCTTGCGCGGGTTGGCCCAGTGTTTTCCAAATGCACATTGTGAGATGCAAGCAGGGCGGGGCCCGTGTGCCTTTGCTGGGGGGACCATGTCTGTGAGACCTGGCCCTGAGAAGCTTTCAGTCTTCGGGGGGGTGACGGCAGCTCATTGCAGTGGGGTGAGCATCCATGTGCGTTGGGTGCTGTAAGAGCTCAGAGCTGGGGCCGAACGAAGTCTTCACAGAGGAGTCATGTTTCAGGATGAGAGGGACTGGCAAAAGCCTGGAGGTGGGAACTCACTTGATGTGTGGCAAAAGTAGCAAGGAATTCTGAACTTAGGGTCTGGGGTGCCCCTTCACGCAGCGAGAGACTGGAGCTCACTGTGTCCCAGTGGTCGTTAATGTAATCATCTGTGTTTATTTAACAAACAAGCACAGAGCACCCGACAGAGGCTGAGGTGCCCTTGCGCACTTTCCAATAGTGCCGCGTCCAGTCCTCAGGTGAGGCCTGTGGGGCAGGGGGTGCAGGGGCTGCTGCCTGCTGATGTCCCTGAGACGGGGAGGAGCTGGGAGGGAGGGAGTCAGACCAGTTTCCTCTTGGACAATCACAAGTTAATTCAGATGATATTAACCACAGGCCCAGGGCTCAGGCCCAAGGGGCGTCTACCTGGTCTGATCAGAGGCCAGTGGGGAGCTCAGGGCACAGCTTTACCTGCCAGTGAGTGACTGCCCCTGAGCCAGGCTGGGCGGCCGAGGAGGCAGCAGCCCCGAGGGACCTTAGAGAGGCGACTTACACAGGTGGTGGACACATCTGGAGTCTTGCAGAGAATCGGCCTGGAGTTCCCAGGTAAGTGCTGCCACCATGGGCTCAGGGAGCCACCAGGGCCTCGGAGCACCTCCATGACTCAGGATCAGATCTGAGCCGACCTCATGAGGCTGATCATCTGCTGGACTGACTCCTCGCCAGGCCCCTGTGTGTGTCTACGTGGATCCTGCAAGAACATGGCCAGCCAGAGCCAGCCAGAGGGGCCTGGGAGGTGGAACAGGGGTTGTTCTGAGACGGTGGCAGTGAGGAGCAGGATGTCTCCATGAGAGGAAGGTGGTGCCTTGCCCAGGCTCAGTCCTGGCACAGTTACCCTGAGCAAGATCCTGGCACTGGAGTTGTGTGTGCTGCCCTCCGAGCTCACATTCTAGCAGGTAAAGTTCTCTCTCACTGGGCACGGAGGGAGAAGCTTGTGTTTCCAGGCTCCTTGAAGGAGCTCCCATTAGGCTGCACGAACATGAGCCTGCTTGCCTTTTCTCATCACACCTCTGACCTTTTCCTTTATTTTATGTTATTATTTTATTTTTAATTTTTTTCACACAGGGTCTTGCTCTGTTGCCCAGGCTGGAGCATAGTAGTGTGATCACAGCTCACTGCACCCTTGAACTCCTGGGCTTAAGCAATCCTCCCAGCTCAGCCTCCTGAATAGCTGGGATTACAGGTTTGTGCCATTACACTTGGCTATTTTTTAAATTTTTTATAGAGACAGGATCTCGCTATTTTACCTCATGCTAATCTCAAACTCCTGGCCTCAAGCGATCCTCCCACCTCAGCCTCCCAAAGTGTTAGGATTACAGGTGTGAACCACTGCACCTGACCTCTACCTATTGTTAGTTATTTGTGTCTTTCCTCTTTATATCTACATCAGTTTTCACCATAGAGTTGTCTATATTACTCATTCTTTTCAAAGAAAGTTTTTTATGTGATTGATCAAATTCACTTTTGCTTTCTAATTCACACATTTATACTTTTACCTTTGTTAGTTCCTTTGTTTTATTTTCTTGGAGTCATTTTGCATTTTTTCCTATTTCTTAAATTGAATATTCAATTTATCTGCTGTTTCCTTTTATAAAATAAACATTAATTTTGCAAAAATAATACATGCTCATCTTTTTTTCAAATAACTCAAGCGACACATAAAAGTTGAAGGGTTGGGAGGCCAAGGTAGGTGAACTACCTGAGGTTAGGAGTTCGAGACCAGTCTGGCCAACATGGCGAAACCCTGTCTCTACTAAAAATACAAAAAAAAAATAATAATAAATAGCCAGGCGTGGCGGCAGTGGCCTGTAATCCCAACTACTCAGGAGGCTGAGGCAAGAGAATCGCTTGAACCCTGGAGTTGGAGGTTGCAGTGAGCCGAGATCGCATCATTGCACTCCACCCTGGGCGACAGAGCAGGACTCCATCTCAAAAAAAAAAAAAAAAAAAAAAAGCTGAAGGGGACAAAGCAAAATATAAGGTAATGATCATCTCAGAGTCTCGCAAGAATGATTTATTGTCAATGTATGATTATCATTATTCCAGATATCTCTCTAAACATTTAAATAGATAGAATATAAAGAGATACTATTTTACAAAATATGATCATGCTAATTGTAAAATAAAACATAAATTAAATTTTAAGAAAAAAGGCTAAAGTAAAACTGTAGGAATTATTCATTCAAAATTTTCAGACTTTTTTTTCAAAAAAGATGTTAGTTCCTCAAAGATCTCTTAAAAAACGTGATTATGAAACAATGAAATTGTTAACTATTGTTAATTATTAATAGCAAGTTCCAATTTTCAACTGTATGTTTTCACTTCTTGGTAAGAAAAATAAAGAAATTAGAACACTTATACTGTCTCCTACCTCTCCTCCTTCTCACTCATGATTTTGTACATTTTATCATTTTTTTTTTACATTGTCAGCCTCTATAATATTAGTATTCTTCTTGGTAACCATACTTCTCACAATTTAGTTTTACTTGTTGAAGTGAATATTTAAGTAGGTTTGATGTCAAACACTAATCTTCTTCTCATGGCTTTTGCATTTATGAATTTTAATATTTTAATCACTTCTTTGTTGCTCAGTTTGAATTGTTCCAAGTACATTTTTTTCAAAAAGGATCATGGTTGTTGTCTGCTCTGAGCTTTTTCATGCTTGAGAAGGTCTACCTGGTACATACATATATACATGAACGGTTTAGCTAACTGTAACATTCCTGGTTCATACTTTCACTCTGAGCTTTGTACATTTCCCTCTCTCTCTTCTGGAATGGGGTATGGAGATGGACAATTCTGAGAACAAATTTCCACCTTGTATTGTGTATTAGCTATTTATTGCTGCATAACAAATTATCCCAAAACTGGGCAGCTAAAAACAATACATACTTATTATCCCACAGTTTCTGTGGGTCAGAAATCTGGAAACAGTTTAGCTAGATGATACCGGCTTGGAGTCTCTGTGAGGTTGCGCCTAAGCTGACAAATGGGGCTGCAGCCACCTGAGGCTCACCCAGGGCTGATGGATTTTCTTCCAGGCCCACTCAGATCCTTGTGACATGGGCTTTTTGGGGGTCTTTATGGCGTGTTACTCCCTTGATGAGTGACTGAAGAGACAGAGAGAGAGAGACAGAGAGAGAGAGAGAGAACCCATGCTAGAATCCACATACTTTTATAACCTAACTTCAGAAGTGACATACCATCACTGTCACTTCCTGTTGCCTTCTGTTACCTACAGATAAACCATTAAGTCCAGCCCACATTCAAGGGGAGAGGAAGTAAGCACCACATCAACCACAGAAGAATAGAAAGAAGTTGTGTGCATATATTTAAGACAACCACATACCAGGAACTGCTTTTTTTTGGTATAGATAACTATCTTTTTTAAAATTTACCCTTGACATTTGGAGACTTCATCCAGTTACGTCTGAGTTGCAAATTCAGGTATATCTCTAAAATAATTTTCTTTGATTACATCTTCACATATTGTTTTCATTTTACTTATTCTTTCTTCTTTTTCGGGAAAACCAATTATATGTTGGATTTTCTTTGCTTTCATATTTAATATATCTGTAATTATTGTTATAACTATATTGTTTTCCATTAATTTTTTTCATTAACTTGTGTTTCTTCTAGCTTATTTACCATGTCCCTAACTGTGTTTTTAGTTGTGTTTATTCCATGTGCTTCAGTATATTACTATTTGTATATAGATTTACTGCAGAGCGCAAAAGCACATAAAAACAGCAAATATATTCTATATGCAAACAGCTATACATAGTTGCTGCTTTTAATGAGGTCTTGTGCTCTGTATTATTTTTGCTTTTTATTTCTTTTCTAGGCTCTTCCCCTTTCTCTTAATCATCTAATCACATTCTGTGGCCTTATTATCTCTTTTTTAAAACTATACTTTTTCTTGAGCTTCCTGCTATTTTTTAAAAGACCAATCATGGGGATTTTTTTCTTTTTTTCATGTCAAACAGGTAATGTGCTGAAGTTGTAACAAGGTTTAAGGGAGGCACATCTCATATATGAGTGTGAAAATCCAATCATCACGCTTATGAACCACAAAAGGATCTAGATAGTTTTTCTAGCTTTTCTGAAATTATAAAGAATTGTTTGTGTAAATTCTTTCAGTGTCTAGTTGAACGCTGAAAGTCGTCCATGATGTGTGCACTTCATCTGCAGTGTGCCTGCAAGCTAATTTCTTCATCCCCTTTTTTCCTTTTTTTTTTTTTGAAATGGAAGTCTTGCTACATTGCCCAGGCTGGTTTCCAACTCCTGGGCTCAAATTATTTTTCCACCTCAGCCTCCTGAGTAGCTGGGACTACAGGTGTGCAACCCCATGCCCAGATCCTCATCCCTTTTTGGCAGCATTTTTGTATACATCTCAAATGCCACCAATGAGTGCCATGGATTCAGATGGGGAATTAAATTCCCAGTTACAATCATCTTTAGTTTAATACGCCATGCCGATAGCTCCACAGAAGGACACAGGGCAGGGGCTTCAGCATTCATTACCTCTTCATCTGACTGGAGATTCCAACAGCAACCTAGGCACACAACTTATTACATTCCCTTACCCACAGGGGACAAGGGCAGCTGCAAGACTAAATGCTCGTGGGCAAACTTGACACAAAAGCATCCCTTCAGTTTCTCACTAGTTTTTTCTATTATTCTGATCATATAGGCTCAACCCTGATGCCCACTCACAGCTCCCCATTCAGGTGTGAGCCCATGGACGAAGGAGGAACAGAAAAGAAAGTGCACACAACAGGACATGTGTATCCACCCCTGTAATTTCCAAGGAAATGGCACTGAGAGAGGAGGCTTGAGGTAACTTTCCCAGATAGGCCACAGTCAGTCCAGGTCTGGTCTCAACCATTTTCTCACAGAACCCTTGCTGGCTTTTTCTAAGCATCACTGTTTCCTTAGGATTTCACTTGTCCAACCAGAAACCTCTGTGGCCAGTGGCGCCTTTGCCCGAGTTTTGCTCAGGCCTGCTGGGCTCATTCCTCCCACTCAGCCCAGCAGGCTGCACTCAGCTCACCCTACCAGTCCAGATCCCCACCTGCCAAGGGTGATCCAGGCTTGCAGTGGCAAGAGACATGTGAATGAGTGAGTGTGGGGTCTGGCCACTGCCCATAGCCAGGCATGCCAGCTGCTGTGGCAGGGTGGGTAGCTCCAGGCGCTGGCACAAGTGACTGCTCCATGCAAAACTGCAGCTGGATCAGATGTACCACAAACAGCTTCTGCTGTGGGTACCCGCATCTGGACAAGGGAAACATGGCAATGCCCAGAAGCCAGGAGCTGCAGAGCCCCAAAGAGGGTGTCACAGCCCTGGCTTGGGAAGCCTCTAGGTCTGAGCTCCCCAAAGGGCCACAACTCTTCTCTCCATCTTGTCGCCTGCAATGTGGCAAGCAGTGGGGGGCATGTTTCAGCCCTGTCAGTCCCACCATTCAGTGGGTCCTGAGTTCTTGTCCCATGTCCAGGAAGAACAAGATACACGGACAACTGGAGGGTGAGCAAGGTGGAGAGGAGTTTTATTGAGCAACAGAACTGCTCTCAGGAGACCCAAAGTGGGTAACTCCCTTCGGCAGGCAGGTTATCCTGATAAGTGTCCAGCTCTCAAGTGGAAAGGAGACCTGTAGTGGGTAGCTCCTTTCCACAGGCAGGTCGTCCTCACAAGTATCTGAGCCTGGATTAGTCTGGGGTTTTTATGGGCTCAGAAGGGAGGAAGTGCATGCTGATTGGTCCATGGGTGGCCATGGGTAAGCCTGGAAAAAGGACCATAAGTTCTCACTCTGGGCTGCAGCCTCCATCCAAAACTGGTAGCCCAGGCCCCAGGCTTCAGGTCATCCCTGACTTGAAGGTGGGGTTTCACTGGGGACCTGTCCCTTCCTGCCCAGGAACCTGTCTGCCATTAACATGCCATCCATGGCACCCAGACTGTCCACACCGAGAGGTGCCCAGAGACATGCCAAGCTGCCCTCAGCGTCCCCACCCCCACCCCACCAGCCCCCTTCAGTGCTTGTCAGTGCCCAAAGTCTGGAGGTGGCTGAGGGAGCAGGGGGCTGGTGTGTGAGCACCAACCTGAGTGCACTCACACCCAACTGGGTTATGACAGTACCCAGGCTTGGCCATAATTTTCCGCCCTAGAGCAAATGCTGGGAGCAGGGAGAGCCCAGGGAGCAGGAGCAGGCACTATCAAGCCTACAGGGGCAGGGAGCTTCCTGGGCCCCTGAGAGCACAGGGATGCTGGGGTCTGGAGCCACAGCTGGGCTGCTGCAGCTACACCTGAGAGCTTGGGCTCCTGCCCCACCAACTCAGTAGGGGGCAGGGCTCTCACCCGTTCCCAGCTTCCACTGGCTGTGTGTCCCCTGCTGCAGCTGGCATCCTCCCAGCAGCTGCTCCAGATGGGCTGTTGCCACCATCAATCCCCTCTCTGAAGAGGTACATCTAATGGCCATTAGGTTAGGGTTGATGACTGCTCTTCAACAGCTTCTTGCTGACAGGGGGCGCTGTTTCAGGGAAAACGGCAGTCAGATCTGTCTCAGAGGCTTATCTAAGGGATACCTGGTAAAAAGAGAGCAAATGGTCCAAGGCTCCAGTTGCATGACCGCTTGGAATTTGATGGTCTCTAGGTGAAAAGAAACAAATTTTACAAGGAGGTTAAGTATGCTGAGAACAACATTTGGGCCACTTGATAGGTTTTATCTTTACCAAGGTGGAAACCTTGGTGGAGGATTTTAAGAACTTTCCATTGACTGGAAGCTGGTAAATGAAGCTTGCTGTCCTCTGATTGCAGCCACCCAAAAGGTGGACCGTTCTATCTCCACAGAAGAATACTGGGGTTTTATTTCTTTTATGGAGCCCTCCCAGATCAGAAATCTGGGGCCCTCTTGCTACTGGCTTAGCTGCTTCATCTGCCAACTTATTTCCCTCAGCAATTACATCTGTCCCTTTTTGGTGGCTTTACAATGCATTACTCCACTTCCCATGGAAGGAAGTCTGAGGATAATAGTCTATTGACTTCCTGATGGTATTTAATGGGAGACCCATTGGCTGTGAGAAAGTCTCTCTCTTTCCAGATGGTGGCATGGGCATGGAGGACTAGGAAAGTATACTTAGAATCAGTATAAATGTTAAGTTGTTTCCCCTTGCTTAATTCAAGCTCCTTTGTGAGGGCAATTAGCTTAGCTAGTTGAGCACTTGGGCCCGAGGAGAGAGGCATGCTCTCAATAATGTCATTCAGGGTGACTTCTGCATACCCGGCCTTACAGATCCCTTGCTTTACAAAGGAACTTCCAACCATAGAGTTCGGTCTGGGTTCTCTAAGGGGGTTTCTTTGAGGTCCTCTCTGGCCACATAGCTTTGCACTGCTTTCTGTTTGCAGTCATGTTCAAGCTCCCCAGCCTCCTCTGAAAGGAAGGTGGGTTTAGGGAGGGACAGATTCTTAACTGAACTGCAGATCCCTCTAATAGCAGAACTTGATATTTGAGGAGGCAGTTGGCTGTTAGCCAAAGACTTCCCTCAGGAGACAGCAGTCCTGCCACATTTTGTGGGGTATAAACAGGTGAGTTATTCCCCCATGATAAACTTAGCAGCCTCTAGTACCAGCAAAGCTACCACTGCAACTGCCCAGAAGCAGGCCAGCCATCCTTTAGCGACCAAATCAAGCTTTTTGCTTAGGTAGCCTACAGTCTGCTGGGCTGCACCTTGGGACTGGGTTGGAACCCCCAGGGTTATTCCCTTCCTTTCTGAGACATAATGATTGAACATTTCCCCAGTGGGAAGACTAAGGACTGGTGCCTCAAGCAAGGCTTGTTTTAACTTGTCAAAGGCCCTGTTAGCCTCTGGTTCCCAAGTTAGGGAGTGGGTCTTAACTGCCTGAGTTTCCTTTATTAGGTGATATAAGGGACAAGCTATTTCACCATACCCAGGTATCTATAACCTGTAGAATTCTGTAATGCCTAAGAATCCCCTCAGTTGTTTGAGGTTTGTGGGAGGGGAAAGGAGGAGATAGGCTTAATCCTTTCTTTGCCTGGTGCCTTGGTCCCCTCTGACAAGACTAGACCCAGGAACTTCACTGAAGTCTCACAGGACTGATCCTTAGATTTTGAGACCTTGTATCTTCTGTTAGCCAGAAAATTAAGAAGAGCCTTACTACCCTCCTGAGAGATTTCCTCAGTTGGGGTACAGAGAGAATGATATCTACATATTGTAAAACCTTAACCTGAAGATAAAGGAACTCAGAGAGATCTTTTTACAATGCCTGTCCAAACAGGCTGTCTCAGAATCCCTGAGGTGGCACTGTCCAGATTAGCTGGGTGGACTGGATGAAGGACCCTCAAATGCAAACAAATACTGGGAGTTGGGGTGTAATGGTATGCAGAAAAATACATCCTTTAGGTTCAGGACTCTGAACCATTAATTCCTTCAGGTATTTGAGAGTGTAGGCATTGGGAACCACCAGATGAATTGGAACCATAGCCTCATTAATGAGGCTGAGGTCCTAAACTAGTCTCCGTACCCCATTGGGTTTTTGTACTCCCAATATTGGGATACGACAAGGGCTACTGCAGGATTTAAGGAGGCCCTACATCCTCAAGTTATTGATGATGGCTTCTAGTCCTTTCCTAATTTCTGGTTTCAGGGGATATTGTCTTTGGATATGGAAGGAGGTAGGATCCTTAAAGTGGATCCAGACCAGTGTGATGGTTGTGGCTCAGTCAATTTTCCCTTGAGTTGCTCAAACTTCTGGGATAATACTGGTCTCCACTAGGAGGAGACAAAGTGTTTGTCCTGGAGCCATAAGGATGGTGGTTCCCATACAAGCAAAAATATCCCTGCCCAACAGAGGAGCTGGGCTTTCAGGCATGATTAAAAAGTCATGAGTAAACAAGAGGTCTCCCCAACTACAACTAAGGGGTTGGGGAAAACATAAGGTTAAAGGCTTTCCTGAGATGCCCCTCATGGATGTGTGAAGAGAAGAGGGGGGCCTAGATTGGAGAGGAGAATTGAAAGGCTTATTCTGGTTTCCAGAAGAAGGCTCACCTTCCTCCCTTTGGCTTCCAGAATCACCTGGGCCCTTGAATGGTAATGGCAATCTGAACCACCTGCCGAATCCGGGGAGAGGAGCCCCAGGACCTGTCAGTCTTGGTGGACCATTTGGGAGACTGGTTCTGGACCTAGTGACTTTGGTCTCCAGGGATAGTCTACCCTACAGTGGTCCCCATTGCAAATTGGACAGTGTCAGCATGACTTCCTCCTGCTGTAGGGACAGTCCTTCCTAAAGTGCCCTGGCTTGTCACATTTGTAGCAGTTAGCAGGTGCATCTCAGGGACCCTAGGGTTTGTGAGCCTGCAAGGCAGCCATTAGAACCTTTGCCTTTTTCTTGTATCTCCTTTCTCTTTTTTGAGTTTCCTCCTCATCCCTATTGTAAATGACTGAGTTTGCCACTTTCAGGAGATTCTCTAAAGTACTCTCAGGTCATATAACCTGTTTCTGGAGCTTCCTCCTGCTATCAGGGGCTGCCTGTGTGATAAACTTATCCTTCGGGATCAATTGTCCCTTGACTTAATCAGGAGATAAAGGTAGGCTTTACCAAGACCTCTTTTAGCCTTTCTAGGAAGGCAGTGGGATTCTCATCTAATCCCTGGTCTATCATGGATAGTTTGGAGTAATTGAGAGGCTTAGTTCTAGTCCTTCGTAAGCCCTCCAGTATGCACATCTGAAAGTGTTTTCTCCTCCATTCTTCCATTTCATCATAAATTGGTGTCCCATTTACAGTCCTCCAATGGTACTGCTATTCTTCCAATTGGATAAGGCTTATCCCCTTCCTCAGCACTATATGAGATATGAAGCTCATACCTCAAATTCTCTGCCACTTGCAGGGTGGCCTCTTTTCCAGCAGTAGTCAGGGTCTAATTCAAAAGTAACAAATATCCTTCCAGAAGAGTTTGAATACTTAGGTTAAATTCTGGGAAGCCTCTATACACCTGTCAGGGTCATCTGAAAACTTGCCAAGACTCCTCTTAATTTGCCTTAAGTCCTGTAGTGAAAAGGAGACCTGGACCTTAATGGGGCCATATTCATCAGGCATCTGTTGTAGGGGCAGGAGTGAGACTGAGACTTGCTTAAAATGAGAATTTCTAGGATAGGGCAAGCTTGGAAGAGAAGCTGGATGAAGAGGAGCAGAGGGAGTTGACTACCAAACTGGAGGTATCTCTGGGGTTTGCTTCCCTAGTTTCCTGGGATTTTCCCTTGCAGTCTGTCCTAAGATGACCGCTAGAAGGGCTGAATAAATCCTACAATGTTGGCAAAGGTCCAGATTACCCTGCAAGGCAAAGAAAGCACATAAGGGGCTTTGGACCATTTGCCCTCATGTTTACAGAAAAGGTACAGCTGCAGAATGGTATTGAAATTAATTCTTCCTTCCTGAGACCATGCTTCTCCTTCCTGAGACCATGCTTCTCTTTATGGAGACCATGCTTCTCCTTCCTGCAGAACATAATTCAACCACACCTTCGTGCAAAGGGATATGAGTCGCTTTTTCTCCAGAGTCTGAGGGTGAAAGGAGCCTCAGTGATTCAGGATGCACTCTAGAGGAGTGGAGGCTGAAGATGATTGGTTACCATCTGGAAAAGAAGACAGAGGATGAAAAAAGCATTTTTTTTTCTTTCTCCAGGGTCTGATGGTCAGAGTTCCAGTGATTCAGGATGCACTCAAGAGGAATGCAGGCTGAAGATGGTTGGTTATCCATCAGGAAACAGGTGAAAAAGGCATCCCTTTGTTCCTTTCTCTTTCCAGCAAATACCTGAGGTATGTGAGGGAGATTTAAAAAAAGGTGCTCCCTTATTTCTTCTGACCTTATATCCCTGAGTCCCAGTGACCTTTGCAGGTGCCAACCATGGGTGCAAGTGCGACTTTCACCCATGAAGCAGGAAGGCATAGCCAGCAGGAATATTCACACTCACCTATTTGATGCTTAAGCCTCCTGCTGTCGGTAACCTTTGAGTTCCCCAGATTTCATCTATGCCATGGACGTGAGCATGACCTCCCTCCATTAAGTGGGAGGGCCTAATTGGCAGGAATTAGTCATGCTCACCTGCACTGTGCCCTAGACTTCTGCTGTCATCTGCCTCTGGGTCCTTTAGAGCTAGCTTTCCTTTCTAGGGCTTCAAAACAAAGCCTGGGACAAAAAAGCACCTCAGAAGGGTGTGTGGATCCATTAAATTAGTCCCAGGTGGCCCTCACCAAATCGCAGCCAGCAACTGGGAGGGCAGCCCCTCTGTTGCTTCCCTATCATAAACAGGTGAAGATGTGGGACCAGGTCCTCCTCAGACAAGGGAGAGAAAGGGAGTTCTGGGAACTGGGGACCTGGCCTAACAAGGTGCCTCCCATGAGGGAAAAACCAATAGGAAAGCTCCCTGTATTTGCAGGACTTTATGGACTCCTGACATGGTGGAGGAAAGAGGAAAAAAAACAACATAAGTGCAGGGGAGAGGAAGGTGCCTGGGGAATCCTCTTGCCCTATGCATGTGGGTTCTTTCAACAGAGGAGAGAAAACTCTCAATTGTTACATCCTCCTTGCTTCTAAGAACAGATAGATACAACATTGTTTTGATTTACATTCCTGATGACTAAGCCAAGTGTTCATGCTACTCTGTAATATTTTGTATGTGGTTTGCAACAACACCCTTAACATTGTATATAAAGAAGAGGACAGCAGCTGGGGCAGTTGTGAAAGAGAGTGTGATAGGTAAGACTGGGGGTCCTAGTGCCAACACTCTAATGGGTGGTCAGGAACTGTAGTCTGGGAGCCTTTGGAGTTGTAGCCAACATGGAGTTGTAGCCTCAGCTTGATACCCTCAGTTGCCCTAGGGCCTCCCTCCAATCCCACGCAATGGGTAGACCTCCATGAAGGGAAATTGGATTGGAACAAAACCAACATTCCCAACACCCAAGGGTGGCAGGAGATTGACAGTGTCCTCCCCAGCAAGCCGGTCCTCTGTGTCTTAAGTCTGGTAGTCATGCTAATTGCTTTTAACTGGCTGACAGAGGCCCCATGTTTTTCTTTCATTTTGGATATTGTGGTGTTTAGGGACTCTGATAAAAGGACAGAAAGCAGCAAGTCTGCTTTTACTTACCCTTCCCAGATGAGCCCCCACAAAATGTCACAGGATCCTTTTTCTGTGGAAACCTCTGTGGCTGGTCGTGCCTTTGCCTAACTTTTGCTCAACCTACTGGATTTGTTCCACCCACTCAGCCAAGCAGGCTGCATTCAGCTTACACCACCAGCCCAGATCCCACACTGCCAAGAGCAAGCCAGGCTTAGAGTGGTGAGGGGCATGTGAGTGAGCAAGTGTGGGGTCTGGCCACTGTGCATAGCCGGGCATACCAGCTGCTGTGGCAGGGCAGGCAGCTCCAGGCACCAGCTCCGTGCAAGGCTGTGGCTGGATCAGATATACTGCAAGCAGCTTCTTTTGTGGGCACCTGCATCTGGACAAGGGGAATGCTATGGCACCCAGAAGCTTGGAGACACCAGGAACTGCAGAGCCCCAAAGGGGGTGTTATAGCCCTGGCTCAGGGAGCCCCTATGTCTGGGCTCCCCAAAGGGCCACAGCTCTTCTCTCCTTCTTATTGCCCACAATGTGGTGAGCGGGAGGGTGTGTTTCAGTCCAGTTTGTGTTACAGATCTTTCAGTTCTGCCATTCAGTGGGTCCTGAGATCTTGTCCTGTGTCCAGGAAGAATGGAGTACATGGTCTACTGCAGAGTGAGCAAGGCAGAGAGGAACTTTATTGAGTGACAGAACAGCTCTCAGGAAACCCAAAGTGGGCAGCTCCTTCCAGCAAGCAGGTTGTCCCGGTGAGTTTCCAGCTCTCAGCAGAGACAAGACCCATAATGGGTAGCTGCTTTCCACAGGCAAGTCTGGGCCTGGCTGAGAGTCTGAGCCTGGCTGAGGCTGGGTTTTTTGTTTGTTTGTTTGTTTTTGAGGTGGAGTCTCACTCTGTCGCCCAAGCTGGAGTTCAGTGGCATGATCTTGGCTCACTGTAACCTCTGCCTTATGGGTTCATGCCATTCTCCTGCCTTTGCCTCCCAAGTAGCTGGGACTACAGGTGCCCACCACCATGCCCAGCAAATTTTCTTGTATTTTTAGTAGAGACAGGGTTTCACTGTGTTAGCCAGGATGGTCTCGATCTCCTGACCTCATGATCCACCTGGCTCAGCCTCTCAAAGTACTGGGATTACAGGCTTGAGCCACCGTGCCCAGCTAAGGCTGGGGTTTTTATGGGCTCAGAAGGGAAGAAGTGCATGCTGATTGGTCCATGGGTGGCCATGAGCAGGCCTGGAAAAAGCACCATAATTTCTTACTCTGGGTCAGACTTCACCCAGATCTGGCAGCCTGGCTCCCAGGCATTAGGCCACCCCTGGCTTAAAGGTGGGGTTTCACTGGGGACCCGCCCCTTCCTGACAAGGAATCTGTCTGCCATTAACAAGCCGTCCATGGCGCCCAGGCTGTCCACAGCAAGAGGTGCCCATAGGCCTGTGCCAAGCCACCCTCAGCCCCCACAGCCCTCCTGCTGTGCTTGTTGGTGCCCAAAGTCTGGAGGAGGCCAAGGTGGCAGGTGGTTGGTACATCAGTGCCACCCTGAGCATGTGCACACCTGACTAGATTGTGACAGTGCCCAGGCTGAGCCACAACTTTGCTCCACCATGGAGCAGGCACCAGGAGTGGGGACAGGCCAGGGAGTGGGAGCAGGCACTTTCAAGCCTGCCAAGGAAGGGGGCCTCCTGGGCTCCTGAGAGTGCAGGGATGTTGGGGTCTGGAGCCACGGCTGGGCTATTGCAGCTGTACCTGGGAGCATGGGCTCCTGCCCTGCCAACTTGGTAGGGGGCGAAGTTCTTATCTGATCCCACTGGCTTTGCACAGCACACAGTACCAGCCACACCTTCCCTGCTGCAGCTGGCATCCTCAAAGTGGCCACTCCAGATGGGCTGTCATTGCCCTCACAAGCATAATTTATCTTTCAATGGAATTGGCTATTTGCTGGAAAATATTATAATAAGAAGCAGAGAAAAGACTGTCCACACCTTCAATTTGGGTTTATTGTCCTTCCTGTGGCCTGAACGTCTTGTGTTCCCAAAGTTCATGTGTTGAAGCCCTAATACCCAGTGGGGTGTTATCCAGAGGTGGCACCTTTTGAAGGTAATCAGGTTTGGATAAGGTCCTGGTGGTGGAGCTACAATGGGACTCTTGGTAGGTGGGAATGAAGGGACCAGTGCTCTCTCTCACTCTTCACTGACTGAAGGATACAGCAAGAAAGCGTCTGTCTGTAAACCAGGAAGAGGGGTCTCACCAAGAATGGAAATGGCCAGTACCTTGATCTAAATTTTCCATCCTCCAGAACAGTGAGAATTTATTTCAAAATTTTGTGCATGAGCCAAATCTAAGTCAACCAGTCCCTCTCATCCCTCTGACTGGCCACATTGATTAGTTCAGTCATGGTCATATGACCTAACTTTGTCCATGAAGATTTAGCCCAGGAATTGGTTTTTTGTTGGTTGAAATGAGAGATACCTGTCAGGCTACATGCTAACAGGGAAATGTTTGACTCCAACTGCTTCATTAGCCATCCTCTGATCATAAGGAGAGACGGCAGAAGATGAAATTAATGCCCTGCCTGAAAGTAAGGATGAGAGAAATAAGGAAACTGGGTCTCTGGGAATGTCATGGAGCCACTGGATCAGATTCACCTGACAGCTGCTCTGTCTTTGGACTTTTGTGGTCCACTGAATTCTCTTAATTATGTAAGCCAGCTTGAGTTGCATTTTTCTGTTACTTGCAACCAAAGCATCTTAACAGATAAATATATTTCAAGGTTCTAATATTAGGTGAAGAAAAATTCATGACTCATAATGTCTTAATTAAACATTTTTCAAAAAATATTATTCTTTGTCCTAGTTAATTAGCACTTTAGTCCCTAAATTTCTTCTTCTAAATACTAACATGACCAAATCTACTTTCTTTTGTTGGTATTTGCATACCTATCTTTTTCTAGGCTTTTCAATGTAAATTTGTCATTTTCTTCTATGTATATCTCTTAGGACAGGATATGGCCCAGTTAATCACCTTTTACGTCTTGTAAGTTCTTAATTAATTGAAGACAGGTACAATAAATCAGATGATAGAGCCAAGAACATATTGCAACAGAAGTAGATTCGTGGTTGCCTTGGGCTGGGGGTGTTGGAGGGGTGAGAAAATAGGGAGGGTGAGAATGGGAAGTGATGGCAAGGGGTTATAGAGTTCATCATTCATTTTGAGTAATACAAATGTTCTAAAATTGATTGTGGTGATTGATGCACAGTTCTGTGAATATGCTAAAAGCCATTGAGTTGTACACTTTCAATGGGTGAATTGTATGGTATGTGAATTATGTCTTGAAGCTGTGAAAAAAGAAGATATTGAATACATAAAACACGAATAGGATGCTATGGAAAAGAAGTAATTATAAAGCCAGAAAATAACTCTTGTAAATTTGAAGTATTATTGTCAAAATGTGTGTGTGCATCTGTGTGTGTCTCTCTGTGTGTGTGTGTATATATATATACATATTTAAACATCTTATGTTGCATTTTTTCTGTTACTTGCAATATTAATAGTAGTATTTGAAAAAATACATATACACGTTTATTTGTCTACATACGTGTGCACATATATGTATGTCTATATGTACAATAAAATTTCCCACAGTATGGGACAATAAGGTAAAAATGTTTTTAAAAATGAGAGAAAAGATAAGAAAGCAAGAAAATCAATCCATGAGGTTGAAATATCTAATAGACTCAAAAATGGAAGACAGAGAGAAAGGGACAGAAATAGTAAAATAATAATATAATAATAGGAGACAATTTCCCAGAACTGAAGCACCTGGGTCTTCAGTTTGAAGGGAACTCAAATGCCCAGCATGGTGAATAAAAGAAGGCCCATGGGACATCAGCACAAAATTCCAGAATATCAAGAATAGTGGAAATATCCTACAAGCTTCCAAAATAGGTGGATGTAGGGAAGGAACATTTTGGCATCAGCTGCTTCATCAGGTACTCCAGCTGCCAGAAGAAAGTGGAGGACTGCCTCCAAATTTCTGGGGGAAGGGAATTTTGAACCTAGACATCTAGGACAAGCCAGCGTTTAAAGGCAAATAGATCTTTTCAGATCTGAAAAGACTCAAGGTTGACCGTGCACACATTTCGAGAAGTTATTTGGGATTTCTCTCCACCAAAAAGGGGATACACCTTGGGGAAGGGCTCCAAGAAGAAAGTGAGTCCATCCTAGGAGGATAAGGAGTAGCAGTCCTTGGGTGACAGCCAAACAGCAGTTGGAGAGTAACTGATCCAAAGAGAAGGAGGGAATTGTCCAGGAACAAACCAGAGACTGTAGAGCAGCCTCTTCTCATCGGTGGGGGCAGTTTGCCCAGTGGAGCCTATCTTCAGCTGATTTCCAGGGTCTGCAAGGGTGACTTTCCAGCAGGCTGCCTTCCCAACACCCAGCCCTCAAGGGCAGATGGTGGAGAAATAACCCACAGACACATAACTACCCAGCTGGAGGACCTTGACTAAGTCCAGGAACAGAAGAATGAAGGAAGAAGCAGAAGAAAGGAGGTGAGCAGGTATATCAGTTAGCTGTTGCTGTGTGACAAAATACCCCAAGGTTCAGTAGCTTCAAATAACAACCGTGTAGTACTGCTCATGAGTCTGTGGGCTGGCAGGATGCTTCTGATCATCTGAACCAGACTCAGCAGGGCTCACTCGGGTATCAGCTACACATCAGCACCTGGGATGGCTCCACTGCTGCTGAGTGGTGTCTTTCATCCTGCAGCAGGCTAGCCCAGAGATCTGAAAGGAAGAGGAAGCATGCCACAACTGTTACGGCCTAGCCTTACAACCTGAACCCCCTTACTTCTGCCATGTTCTGTATACCAAAGTTAGTCACAGGCCAGCTCAGATCCAAGGGGTGAGAAATACACTCCACATCTCATCTTCACGGGAGTTACTGCATAGTCACCGGGCTGAGGACACAGATGCAAGGAGGGCTGCAAAACCACAGCCCCACTGTTGTAACCAACCTACTATGGGGATGGAGAGTAAGGATTTTTTAAAGGTAGCAAAACGTTACTTCTCCTACCATGTGGGATCTCTTTTCTTTTCTTTCCTTTATTTTGGTCAAGACAGAGTCTCACTCTGTTGTCCAGTCTAGAGTGCAGTGATGCAATCATAACTCACTGGTGCCTCAAACTCCTGGGCTCAAGCAATTTTCCTACCTCAGCCTTCCAAGTAGCTAGAACTACAGGTACATGCTACTGCACCTGTCTGATTCTTTTTTTGTAGAGACAGGGTCTCAATATGTTGCCTAGGCTGGTCTAGAACTCCTGGCCTCAAGCCATCCTTCTGTCTGAGCCTCCCAAAGCACTAGGATTACAAGCATGAGCCACTGCACCCAGCCAGATCTTTTTTCCTCTGTGACCAGGGCAGAAATGGACCATTTCGCAGATGAGAAATCTAGACCTTCTGTGCAATGCAGACATTGCCGTGTTCATTTCCTTATATTCCACATATAACGAAGTCTCGGGGTGGTCCCAGGCTGGAATTCAGTACATGGCTGGAGCAGAGCATTGGAGGGGAGACTCTCCCACTGTAGCACATGGTGGCAGCCTAGGGCTCCAACTAAGGCTATCAAGAGAAGGAAGAGCTAGTCCCCCACCCGCGCCTGCTTCTTTGCTGAAGTTGATCTTTCCAGAAACCAAGCATGGAGGTTCTGAGGGTAATGAAAGTGCCTGCTCAGGCGGAAACTTAGAATTATGCCAGCTGCTCCCTCGTCTGCAAATGGAGACCTTAAGTCACCTTGGAACAGACTCGCCTTATTATCTCTGGAATCTCCTTAAGTTGTATAAATGCAAGGCAGGCCGGCACTGCTTTTTTTTTTTTTTTTTTTTTGAGAAAGGGTGCAGATTGACCCTCGCTTTCTCTGACTTGGAAATGTCTGCCCTTCCAAAGAATCCTTAATATACAATGCCAGGGAGAAGGGGGGGGGGGGCAAATTCACCCAAGGGCCAAGAGCCTGCCAGCAAAAAGGGATTTGGGACTTTGTTCCCTTCTTTTATTGTAGCCAGAGAGGTCCCCTGTGGGAACGGTGGCGAGGCCCCGGAGGGTACCTCTCTGCGAGAGGACAAAGTCTGGCTGGCGGTGGCCTAAGCAGCCATGCAGCCTCGGGTTCTTACACAGGTTGTGGCAGAGGCTCAGGCCCTGTGAGCAATCAGGCATTCAAAGAGCTGTCGGTTTACAGCCTCCGGGAAACACCTGCCTCTGGGGTTCTTGAACAACTTGTGCGGCCGGGAAGCTTGCACGCTCAAGATGCAGGATGCCTGTCAATCGGAGCAAGCGGGCGGACGAAAGGAAACCATGGGGCAGGAGATGGGCCCCTCTGTGTGCGCGACTGGTCTCGGCCCTTTGCTCGGATCCTAGCACTCAGGACAGCTGGCCTCACGCGGAGGTCCTCTGGTTGGCCTCTGCCTCTCCGACTCCCCCACCCCTTAGAACTAAGGCCTCTGGCACTGCTCTCCACAACCCCACCGTCCTCTCTCTGCACCGCCCCCACCCCATCTCAGGGCACAGGACCTGGCATCAGTAGAGGATTCTTGCGCGAATTCGGTGCACGTTGAAGCATCCTGCAGAACCCATTTCCACTTTCAGCTGCGTGGGCTGGCAGGGACGCGCTCTTCCTCGCTGGCCAGGCAGGCAGTTCCTTGGGCTGGACGCAGGTACCTTCCCGCCGGGCTTCTCAGAGCGCCTGGTCGCAGCATGCACTTCTGAAGGCTGCCGCGAGGTGGCACTGCGGCTTCTTGGGAAACACAATGTGAGGTCTCCTTTCAGAGGGTCCTGCCTGGGATGTCCACTGACCCGCGCAAGCGACGGGGACGGGGCACGTGCCTCCCGGGCGCTGTCAGTCGGCCACCCACAGGGACCCAGCACAGCCAGGGCCGGCCAGTCCTGCCCAGAGTGGTTCCCAGGGGAGCTGTGTTCCAGCTCAGTGCCTCTACCTCTAGGTCTTGATTTGCTCTTAAAATAAGGAGGATGACACAGATTACGAGGGAATGAATAAGAACACACGCTATGAACTCTAAAGCCGGGCAGAAATGCCTGTTGTGAATGTAGGGATGAAGAGGGAGAGGCGAACCCAACGCTGCTCTTAAGGAATGTCCTGGGGTCACTACTAAGACTAACCATGCCAGCCCAAGGCAGGCTGAGGCTTGGGAACTGTGAGAGGCTCCGAAGGCATCCTCCTAAAAGGAACATAGAAACTAACAAAGCTAAGCGCTTTGGAGCTGGAACTCGTTGAAGCCTCACATCTGTCTCTGATTCTCTACCTTAATTATCCCCATTTTACAGACGAGGAAACTGAGGCCCAGGGAAGCTGTGACCTGGGGGAGCCCTCATGTTAGTGAGTGGGCAGGAGGGATGCAGAACTGTAAGCGGGGAGAGACACTGGAGGGCGATGGGATGGAGTGAGAGAGGGCAGGAAGGTGAGAAGGATGCCTACAGTAGGGAAGGGGGGCAGCATGGGGCTCCTCGGCAGCCCACAGCTCCTTCCCTTCTCCTCCCAGGAACTCCATCATGGCCCCATAAAACTGGGGCTGCAAACTGGCCTCTCAGATTTGGTTCCTACTCACTTGCAGAAACCACTTCACCTATAAGAATGTATTTTGTTCCTCCACAGCAGAGGTATTGTCTGCTGGTAAAAGATGCGGAGTTATAGTTATTGGGGGTGCAACTGGTTTCTGCAAGTTCTGATATCTGGAGACAGATCAGAAACTGGGAGTCACTGGGAGCTGAGTAACTAGATTATTCCACTCCATGTGGTTTCAATTATACATTTATTTATCTCACAGCATTATTTGTGCTTCTCATCCTTCAACCATGATGTGTGGAGCAGCTGAGAATTTTCCGAGAGGAGATCTGAGTGTGCTGCTTCCTGCCTGTCTTCCTCCTTTTTTAATGAATACAAGAATTAGTGGCTAAATAAAATTGACCCACAGGATAGGTGCATACGACTGCTTCATGAATTGACAGATGACAGTAACGGACAGCAAGCCTGGAAAACCTATCACACAGGCTCAGAGCACCTCTTTTGTCAAGTTATGATGAAGAACATCTATAGGCTCAGGAAAGAAAACTCAGCAGCCAGGGAATGTGGATGAATTTCTTAGGTCTGGCAGACAAGATGTTTATGTCACACACAGGACTGAAATTCTAAGCCGCAAAGATATCAAGGCTGGGCTTGGAGGAAGATCTGGAGTTTTCTTCATTTACAAAGTCTGTGAATCCTGGATTATCCTGCACTTATCCAAGACGCAGGGAAGCAAAAGACACAAGGTTTTTCTTATGAAAAGCAGAACAAGGAAGACTTGGGAGTCCAAGTGAGGTTCCAAGACCCAGCCTGCAGGTGTACGGCTAGGGCTGGAAGTTGTTGCCCATCCCACGAAAACTTTTAGGCCAACCCAGTGTATCCACGCTCAGTCTCTCAATGGCTCAGCAAGGTCAACTATGAGCACTCAACACTCTCCATGGAACCACCCAGGACAGACTTGCTCCACAGCCCTCCACACTCACTTGTGTCCATGTTGGTTCTTCACCAAGGCTGTGTCTCTCCTTTTCAGTTATGCCTGCACCTTGGATTGGCTGATTTATCTTATTTTCTTGGCTCAACGCTTGGTACAGTCAAGGGATTTTGACACCTCCTGGCTTTATCCCTGCTTCCTTGCTCCCTGCCACCAGGTAGGACACCTCAGCCTAGCTTTGCCTCTCAAGTACCCACCAGCTAATCCCTAATGGGGCCCAACAAAGCAAGCCATAAAGGAAGGTTCAACAGGTTACAATTTTGAAGCAGTGGGAAGGGGTGCCCAGTACAGAGAAGAGAGACAAGGGTGGACAGGAAGAGGCGTGTCAGGACCAGAAGCTGCCACTCTTCTTCCCAGACGTAGCTAAAGAGAACACCTTTGATCAGTTGCCACTTGAGCAAATCCGCAAGATGATTTGAGAATCTAAGCATAAGTTATTAGAAGGTCTTTGCACTAAATACTGACATTATGAAAGAGAGACACCCAATTCAATCAACAATAAAAAGTGTACCTGGGGAATCAGATTTAATAGAGAAACAGAACAGGAATTTTGAATGATTAATGAGTTCAGAGAGGTGTCCAATAATATTTCCTTCAGAAAAAAAAAAGGCTGAGCATGGTGGCTCACACCTGTAATCCTAACACTTTGGGAGGTCAAGATGGGAGGACTGCTTGAACTCAGGAGTTCCAAACTAGCCTGGGCAACATAGCGAGCCACTGTCTCTATTTTTTTTTTAAAGGTATTAAATGCTTGATTGCCAAATTAGGAAAAACAATCTCAATAGATGTGCTGATGAATTGACTGAATATAGCTGAAAATGAAATCGACAATCTGAAGATGATAACTGAAGAATTATCCCAGAGCATGACATAAAAGTACAAAGAAATACAAAGGATGAAATAAAAGTTAAGAGATGTGGAAGATAAAGACATTGCAATAGCCACCAAATAAGAGTCTAGAAAGAATAGAGAGAAAGGAGGGGAGGAAATTTTCCAAGAAATAATACAGAAAATTGTCTCCAACCTGAAGAAATGCACCAATGTCAAGATTGCCAGGGCCCCTCCAGAGAGTAATGTGATAATAGAACAATAGCTTCAAAGTTCTCAGTGGAAATCAGTTAGAACCTATAATTATATGTTTCACCTATTCTAAAGCTATCATTCATTGTGAGGGCAAAGTAAAGACATTTTCAGGCATGAAAGAAGCCAAACATTTTACTTTGTGTAAATGTTTGTGCCACAGGTGCTTTCTAAAATAAATAAATAATAGAAGATGCACTCCGGCGAAGAAAAATGGAGACCTGCAACAGAAATGCAGTGCAAGAAGCAGTGGTGATCGAATAAAACAGTAAAAGCCATTTTTGAAGAGTAAAAAAATGTTGATTGTTTAAAATAAGAAATTTAAAATAACACTGTGGGTACGCTATTTGGAAAAGTGACAGTGTCATAAAATATTCCTGGGTATGTATCCAAAGGGAATGCATAGATATCTGTACCCAAATGATAGATACTAGAATATTCTTAGCAGCATTATTCACACACCCCTAAACTGGCACCAACACAGATGTCCATCAATAGTAGAAGAGATAACCTGTGAAATAGTCATAGAATGGAATATTATACAACACAAGAAAAGTACTACTGCTGTATGCCTTGGTGTGGATGAGTCTCAGAGGCATAGGGCCGAGCAAAAGAAGCCAGACAGAAAGGAATGGATACAACAGTTTCATGTAGATAAAGCTGAGAAGCAGGACACATGGATTTATGGTGATGGAAGTGAGAATTGCAGTTTACCTTTGGTAGGGAAGGGACTGAAGGAGACGTGGGCAGGCTTCTGGAGCACCGGCAGTGCTCTACATCATGGGTGTGTGCACCTTGGAAACACATTTAGAGCTGTAGACTTAAGACCTGGGCATGCTACTGTATGTTTGTTATACTTTAAAATAAAATAATCATGGAACAAGAAATCTGGGGAAGTGGTAAAATGCAGCAGAAGGAAGTAAAAGTGTGGTGTTTGACTTACTGTGGGAGTAACATAACTACAGACAGTGTTTTAAATATAATTTTAATTACACATTTTTAAAGGGTTAAAATAACAAACTTTGTATGACAAAATGTAAGAAAAAGAGGAAAGAGACGACTAAAAAGCATTGTAAATAGAAGACAAAAAATGGTATAAACAATTATACTATCACACATCACAATAGATGTGAATGGGTTAAACTCGTTATTTAAAAGAAAAAACTCTGGCTGGATAAAAATACAAACTCCATCCATATGCTCTTTAAGTGAAACACAACTAAAAGAAACAATCCAGCAAAAATGTAATGGAAGAAATGGAAATGATAATAAAAACAAAGAAAGATGATAATATTCAAATGAAATGGAATTCAAGGTCAAATCATTTAATAAGAAAAAGAGAGGGATATGTCATATTGAAAAAAATGAACAATATTTAGGTAACAAATACTAATCCTTTTTTGTTGCACTTAAATCTTAGCTTCAAAATACGAAGGGCAGAAACCTGACAGCATTACGAGTGGAAAAACCTAGATCCTCAATACCTTGGTAGGTGGTTTTCACAAAACCCTCACAGAACAGAAATAAATAAAAAGAGGATTTAAAAAATTAATGAGCTTAATCTAATCTCTCTCTCTCTCTCTCTCACACACACACACACACACTCTCACACACACACACATACACTCACACACACACCCCTACCTTTCTGCTCAACTAAGAGAGATGACATATTCCTTTAATCACAAATGGAATATTCTGAAAACACTGAGCATGCACAAGGCCAGAAAGGAAATCTTAATAAATTCTGGAAAGCTGCTACTATTTAGGTCGTATTCTCTGATTGAAATGCAATAAAACTAGAAGTTAACCAAAACATTTTAACAGCTCTTAAAGGGAAACTTTAAAAATATAATGCACAAATTACATCTGAATATAAATAGTTCAGGACCACCATATCACTAAATCTGTTTTGAAGCCGAAACAATACTCAAAGGGAAAAAATGTGGTTTACATCCATTTATTAAAAAACAAAAAAGGGCTGGTCATGATGGCTCACGCCTACAATCCCAGCACTTTGAGAGGCCAAGGCATGTGGATCTCCTGAAGTCAGGAGTTCAAGACCAGTCTGGCCAACACGGCAAAACCCCGTCTCTACTAAAAATACAAAAATTAGTCAGGCGTGGTGACTCGCACCTGTAATCCCAGCTACTCGGGAGGCTGACGCAGGAGAATCGCTTGAACCTGGGAGGCAGAAGTTGCAGTGAGATGAGATCCCACCAATGCACTTCAGCCTTGGTGACAGAGAAAAAAATAAAAAAGAAAAGAAAAAAGATTGAGAATAAATTAATTATTAAACTAAAAAACTGTTAAAAAATTTTAAAAGTGGAATGAAAAGATTAACCCTAAAGTAGAAACTAATGAAGAAAAACAATGCAGTAGATCAATGAAATAGATCTTTCAAGAGACAAAACTTTAATGTAACTAAGAAATGGAACTAACAGGGAAACTCAAATAGAGATATATAACAATTGTATTAAACATACAAGACAAAACTATATTTAATAAATATCAATAAATTTAAAGACGTGGGGAAAATGGACGATTTTAAAGAAACCTATAAATTCCTAAATTTGGTTCAAGAACGAATAGTGTGACAATCATAGAATAAAGTTAAAAGGTACTCAGATATCTTCCCTCCAGAGAAATGGTAGTCTGGTTTTACAGGGGATTTCCACCAAAACTTCATTTGTGTGATTGTTTCAGGACACAGAAAAAGATCAGAAACTTCTCAACTCATTTTACAGAGGTAATGTAACCCAGAAACTTGAAACTAGAGAGGACAGCTCAGAAAAATAAAACAATATGCTTATCTTCCTCATACACATAGATGCAAACTCGTAAATAAGATGCCAAATAGAACAGGGCCTGCAGGGCCATCAGAGGACAGGGATGTTGGCTGAACAGGGTCACTTTCTGCCAAAAATCATTTTATATATTTTTCTGTCTCAATTTATTTTTTTCCTCTTTATATGCCTCTCTCTTCTGGCTGTATCTCTATATGTTGATTTGTGAGTGTCTTGGCCTTTCTTCTCTAATCTTTTTTCTTAGATTTTACATTTCTATTTCTTTGTTTATGTCTAGATTTTTCTATGAAAGTAAGTGTCTTTTTTCTATGTTTTGTTGTCTTTTTTCTTTCTGTCTCTATTTCTCTTTCAAGTAAGGTAAAAAATGTGGAAAACATGTCGATTTTATGATTTTGTGAATTCAAGATGTTCCTTGTTCTTATTTTTAAATTAGGATGAACAGACCAATACAATGGTCCAATAAAATACTGTTATAGTACAGTATTGTCTTTTAAAATTAAATTTATTTTTTTTACTTTTTTAACAGTTAGCAAATTTAAGTCAGCAGTATACTGCAAGACATTGCATTAGGAATGCAAATATGTGTTAAATTTTAGAAAAATCTACCTATTTAAATCATTGCTTTCCTAGAGTAGAAGAAAAACCACATAATTTCCATGGAGAACAAAAACGCCTTTGAAAATATTCAACATACATACTTTAATGATTTTAAAAATCAAAGCTTATAAACGACAATGAAATACCACTGCACACCTACTAGAATGGCCAAAATCCAGAACACTGACAACACCAAATGTTGGAGAGGATGTGGAGCAATAGGAACTCTCATTCGTTGCTGTGGGAAGGCAAAATGGCACAGCCATTTTGGATGGCAATTTCTTATAAGACTAAACTCACTCTTACTTCACAAACCAGCAATTACACTCCTTGGTATTTACCCAAAGGAGCTGAAAACTTATGTCCTTACAAAGACAATGACACATATTTACAGCAGCTTTATTCATAATTGCCAAAACTTGGAAGCAACCAAGATGCCCTTGTATAGATGAGTGGATAAACTGTAGTACATCCACACAATGGAATATTATTGAGCCCTAAAAAGATATGAGCTGTCTTCCATGAAAAGATATGGAGGAACCTTAAATGCATATCACTCAGTGGAAGAAGCCAGTCTGACAAGGCTGCATACTGGATGATTTCAACTCTATGACATTCTGGGAAAGGCAAAACTATGGAGACAGAAAAAAGATCAGTAGTTGCCAGGGATTAATAGGAAGGGAGGGAAGGGCAGGCAGAACACAGAGGATTTTTAGGGCAGTGAAACTATTCTGTATGCTACTACAGTAGTGGATACAAGTCATTATACGTTTGTCCAAACCCACAGAGTGTTCAACACCAAGGGTAAATCCTCATGCAAACTAGGGCTCTGAGTGATAATGTGCCAATGCAGGTTCACTGTTTGTATCAAATGTTCCACTCCAGTGGGGATGTTGATAGTGAGGGAGGCTGTGTATGTGTGGGGCAGGGGTACATGGGAAATCTCTGTGTCTTCCACTCAATTTTGCTGTGAACCTGAAACTGCTCTAAAAATAAAGTCTATTTTTTTAAGTGGGGAAAAAACCCTAAAGCCTCTAACAAATTAGGTCCTGTCTTAGCATAATAAAGGGCATCCAAATGCTATGGTAATCATCATACTTGATAATGAAATAAAAGAAAATAGTATTACTATTATTGTTTTATTCAATGTTTTAGAGATTCTAGCCAATACCATAATACGCAGGGAAAACAGTATTAATATTCAAAAAAAAGGGACAAAACTGAGATTATTTGCAGAGTAGATGATCATCTGCCTGGAAAACTCTCCAGAGAAATCAACTGATGAACCAACGAGAGAGTCTGGTAGAGCAGGCAGGTATCAGATCTGCACAGAAAAATCAATACCTTAATGGCATACTAATAAAAGCCAATTAGAAAAGAAAATGAACAAACTCGTTCTTTTCTTCTTCTTCTTCTTAGAGAGCAAGTCTGACTCTGTCACCGAGGCTGGAGTGCAGTGGTGTGATCTCTGCTCACTGCAGTCTTGAACTCCCAGGCTCAAGCAATCCTCATGCCTCAGCCTTCCAAGCAACTAGGACTACAGGCATGCACCACTGCGCCCAGCTAAATTTTTCAATTTTGGGGAGAGATGAGGTCTCACTATATTGCCTAGGCTGGTCTCAAACTCCAGGGCTCAGGTGATCCTCCCACCCTGGCCTCCCAAAGTTCTGGGATTACAGGCATGAACCAACATGTCTGGCCCTCGTTCTTACAAATTCCGTACACTGTATAGCAAAAAAAAACTAATAAAAATGTCTAAAAACTATATCGAAAATCAAGCAAAGTTTACTGAATGGCCTTCAATTGGGTGAGATATGTCAATTCTCCCATAAATTAATCTATGAATTCAATGGAATTCCAATTCCCGTTAGGAATTGGGCTGCACAGCAGGAGGTGAGTGGTGGGTGGGGAGCATTACTGCCTGAGCTCCGCCTCCTGCATGTCAGCTGTGGCATTAGATTCTCATAGGAGTGTGAACCCTACTGTAAACTGCAGATGTGAGGGATCTAGTTTGCACAGTCCTTATGAGAATCTGATGCCTGATAATCTGAGATGGAACAGTTTCATCCCGAAACCAACGCCCCTCCCATCCTCCCCCACCCCATCTGTCCGTGGAAAAATTGTCTTCCACAAAACCAGTGCCTGGTGCCAAAAAGGTTGGGAATCACTGCAACTGAAAGCTAAGTAAGACTTTTAATGGTATATGGCCAGATGATTTTGTTCCCCTGGAAGGGCAACTTTTCAGAGATAGCCAAGTAAATTTGAAGAAAGATAAACAAGGGATCAATTTCCTTATCGGAGATCCAAATATCTTACAAACTTATAGCAGGTAAATTGGTGATGAATTACTACAGAAATGTCCAAAGAGTAGAGAAACAAACCCAGAAACACATTGTGTACACATGGACAAACAGTTTATCACAATGTTGACTTTTTAAATTCAGTAACAAAACAATGAAATAATAAATAACTGGGGGGAGGCAACTGGCCATCTATATGAAAGAAATTCTGTATAGCACAATCCCATAGCATAATTAAAATAAATTACAAATGGCTTTAAAAGCCCAACATTAAAATAAAACTTTTTATAATCTCAGGAGATACTTCCTTATTAAGACATAAATTCTACAAGCAAAAATTTTATGATTTAGAGATTGACTGCACAATATAAAACTTGTCAAAAGTAACATTACAAATGCATACTGTACAAGTGTGAGACTGAAAGAAAGTTATTAAAACATCTAACAAAGGTGAGTAACACCCAGAACATGTAAGAGACCCTAGAAATCAATACTGAAAAGAAAACATTTAAAACAATAATAAAAAGATCAAATAAAGAATAAAAGATTAAATACATAAAGTCAGCAAAAGGTAATTCACTGGTAAAATATATACAAATGACCAAGAAGCAAAGGTAAAAGATGCTTAACTTTAGATATGATACTCAGGGGACTGCAATTAAAATTAAAGAAAAAACATTTTTCTCTACCGCACTGGCAAGAGTTACATAGCAACCCCTCTGGCAAAGATGTGGGAATGAGCATCCCGCTAGGTTATTGGCAGGCAGCAGCACACTGTCACAGTTTGTCGAAGGATTCACAAATATCTATGGGAACCTAAAAGGTGCATGAGGTTTGAACCAGCAATTGCGCTGCTAGAAATCTATTCTTCAGAAACACGTGCACAGGTGCACAAAGACATAGGCACACTAGAGTTTGTTGTAGCATGGTTTGCATTCATGGTAGTGATCCATTGAAAGGGTAGGGGGAAGGCAGTAGTGGGGGTGTATCCAGGCCAGATCTGCCTCCCTCAACACGTGTGGCATCAGGAGGCTTCTTGCACCCCTGGAGGGTGGTATGTCCTGCCATGCTGCAGTTCAGAGGGAGGTCTCTCCTACATCTGTCTGGGTCCCACTGATTATAGTTGCGTGCTGTGGGCAGGTTGGTTCCTTCCTACCCCCAGGGACATCATCCCGGAGATAGGAAAAATAATAACAACAAAAACAATAATAGCACTGCGTCAGATTGTTGTGAGGATTATATGCAACAGCCAGACCATGTTCTAACATTCCCCTATCTTCTTCCTAGGTTCATATTAGAAAAACCGGGGAAATGATCCCTCTGGTCAGGTGGGATGCTCCTTGGAGCTCAGGGAGATGGGAGGGGAGTTAACCCAGCCCAGCCTGCATTATCACAAAGACAGCTCCTTTAACATTACCATTATCACAGCCACTACGAGTACTGTAAGGAGTCGGTAGGAGGCCCAGCCTCACCTCAGCCTCAGATCCACCCAGAAGACATCACATAGCCTTCAACTCCACATCTTGGCCCTTGGCCTATTCCCCGGCCCCACCATCTCACTCCTGCTGGGTGCTCTGCCTAGCATGTCCCTCTTCACCCTCTGGAGGCCATCTCTTCTGAGACTCTTCCTCAGCCCCCTTGGGCCCCTGGTCCTCCAGGGACCACTTATGCTGCAGCATCACCACCTGCATGGCACTGTCTGCAGGTCACCCTCTTTCTTAGCAAATGCTGACCTTTCCTTTTGTGTTCCAGGCTCTGACATGCATAGCATGTGGATTTTAATTTCAGGAATCTGTAGTTAAGGTTTTTTTTTGTGGAGGGGACACTGGCCGGACACAGATGCAAATAGGCACAAAATTGTGCCAGCCCCATGGTGGTTTGTGGGGGACTTGGGGGCTTTGGGGGACCCAGTCTTCTAGCTCCATTTGCAATGCAAACACAAGGTTTCTACCTAAAGGGTATTGTTTAGCAGGGCTGATAGATATTACAGGAGGGAGGGTAAAAGTCCCCCAGCTGCCAACTGGGGTGGTCCCTGCTCTGATGCAGTATTCTGATAGCGACCTTGAATACAGACGAGGTGACCCTCTCTTTGCTCCTCCCCCTGGTAATCTACTCCAACAGCTGCCCAAAGTGCATAGGGTATACAGAGGTCTTTCCTCAATAATCTG
The DNA here is from genome assembly GCF_008728515.1 of Papio anubis. Classification (NCBI taxonomy): domain Eukaryota; kingdom Metazoa; phylum Chordata; class Mammalia; order Primates; family Cercopithecidae; genus Papio; species Papio anubis. Next base: position 46,248,407 of record NC_044977.1, read on the forward strand.
TGCCATTTGGCCAATTAGGCAACTAGAATGACCACTGAAAGCTCAAAGGAAGAGTGGCAATGTGTAGCTCTTACTATTGTGTAATGCTATTTCCTTAAAAGTTTGTGCACACATTTAATGAACTCATAAAACTTAAATTATCAGAGTCTTGTGGTGAGGAGGGTGGGTACAGTTCTTGTAACTTCACATTCTAGCAGCTCTGGGTTGAAGTCACCTCTGCAGGCCTGGGAGCTGGGGGCAGGTGTGTGAATGACTCCTCCAGGGGCTCCTCCCAGGCCAGGTGCCCAGATGGTTTCCCCATCTGTGCTCAGGACGTGGGCTAGCAGGGTGCCAAGCCTCCCCAAGGAGGAGACTCTTCTCCCTCCCCACGCCCATACCCCTTCCTGAGCCTCAGGCCCTGAGTGCTATGGTCAGGCGGACCACTAACCAGCCTGCCTCCATTCCAGCTCCACATCCCACACCCAAGGGCCCAGCCGGCCATGCTCCATGGGGCATGACAAGGCCACGCGGGGTCCTGGAGAAAGCTTCATCTTCTGAGCCATGTGGACCTGGTTGCAAATCTTGACTCTGTGTCCTTCTAGATGTGTGACCTCAGGCAAGTCACATGCCCTGTCTGAGCCTCAGTTTCCTCATGTGTAAGATGGAAATATCCAATGTGTCAGGTTCCTTGGAATGCTGTATATCATAATAATAACCATTGATACTTGAGTGTTTCTGTGGCTGGCAGGGTCCAGGCTCATTCTGCACTCTTGCAGTAAATCAATCAAGTGACAAATTTTGCAAAAGAGAAGAGAGTTATTCCCCTCAAGGGCGCCAAGTGAGGAGGCGGGAGAACAGCCCTCAGATCCTCCTGCTGGAAGATAAGGTTTAGGGGTATCTACAGGTTAGGGGAGTGGGGTGTTCTAAGGCTTGGGGGAAAAGGTGATTGGCAGTGGTGAAATGAAGCAACACATTCATTCTGCACAAGTGCAGTCAGGGTTCACGGTATTTCATAGGACATGTGTACAGAAAACGGCAGTGGTAGCATGACCTGAGGGTGGAGGTTTTGGCTCTCCAATGTCAAAAAGCCACCTCTCAGGCACTTGTGCAGGCCCAGTTGAAGGGTCAGTGGTCTCAACTGGTTTGAACTGGACAGGAGCTGCCCCAAGTTCCTGAAAAACAATGGAAGTGACTATGAATGTCATCTGTGAAGTGACCAATGAATGTTATCTGTGAAGTAGCCAATGAATGTTATTTGTGAAGTGACCAATGAATGTTATCTGTGAAGTAGCCACTGAAGGTTAAGTTTCAGCATTCAGTGGCGAGGCCTTCAGCTACCACTTTAGCTTTATGGAAAAATGAAAAAAAAAAAAATACAAAAAGTGAGTGGTTGACCAAAAGGAAGCAGGCCAGGCAGCGCCAATCAAATTAACCCCTTGGTTTCATTTCCTCTTTGCCAGGTATTGTTCTAAATCCATTACATGTATTAACTCATACAATCCCATGTCAATCCTATAAGCAGGTACCATTATTATCCCTATTTTACAGATGGTGAAACTGAGAAATGCAGAGATTAAAATACATGTATATAATATATTATATATAGTATGTGTGTGTGTGCATATATATATAATACACACATACATATATGTGACAAGCTTTCCTTGATGCCCTCTCTGCTCTAAGCAGGGTCAGCGGCTTGCCTGGCCTTAGCCCCTGCCGTTCCCAGCCCCTGTGAGCTCTGACAGTGCTCTGGGCTGCTCCAGAGCTCAGGCTGTGAACTTTTGCCTGGCTATGGTTGCCCACGCTTGGACTGGCTCTGAGTGTGCTGCAGAGCCCCAGGGCTCCAAGCAGACAGCTCCTGGGAGCGGGCACAAGCCTTCGTTTGAGACAGATCAGGAAGCCCAGCCTCCACCTGAGTCTGGGCTGCCTTTCAGATCACAGCTCTGTGCGCAGGTGTGTGTGTGTGTGTAGGGGTGTGTGTGTGTGCGCGTGTGTATAGGAAGACTAGTGAGAGGAAATGGGATGCAGGCTGAACAAGCTCTGCTCTGAGCAACCTCAGCCCCACTTGCTGAGAGTCCTGTGGCCCATTTGGCTTTGCTGCACCAAATGCTCTCTTTTCACCCTGCTATCCTTGGCCATCCATGTCCCCTGCCTCTCCCACTCCAGCCAGCTCCGCTCAGGAGAGCTGTGATAAGGGGCGACCTTCTTGTGGCACAGCCCCAGGGGAAGCTGCTGGAGCTGTCTGGCTGGCTGAGCAGACATCCACTCGGCTGAATGGTTAAAACCAGGGCTAAAGCTGAAGATTAAAACTCTGAAAAGAAAAAAAAAAAAAAAAAAAAAAGCGGGAAATTGAGGCCAAGGAGGCTGATCCTGACTTTCTGCTTGAGCCACCTACGCTTTTCAGCTGATTCATTCCATCTGGAGGCTTTGTTCACATGAGGAATTTCCTGGATGGAGGGAGAGCAAGTGGGAACCGAGCATGGGGACTGGGAACAATGGACGAAGTAGCTTCGTTGTCTGGACTCACTCTCTCCCTTTCTGCAATTCACACTCACACACACACATGCACACATACACACTTTATTCACATTGATGCACTGCACACACATACACGCTGACACAGATGCAGCACACTCACACTGCACGTGCAGCAACCCCGTCACAGCCTGGTCCTGACAGGAAACAGATGGCCGCTCAAATGGGGTACTAGGTGGGGCTTGGATAAAGGTGTGGGCAGGGCTGGTTTTGTCAGTGTGTCCAGCCCAGGGAACAAGTTGCCATGGTCTAAAGCAGACAGCCATTCTGTGCCCTCTGCCAGGGCCTGGTCTATGGGTGTGTGAAACCCACAACTGCCCAATGCTACTCCAGAAGATTGTTGGTGGCTTCCAGAACACATTTCCTTTGTTCTGAGGGAGAGAGAGCTACATGAGGACAGAGTCCTTTTTGCACAGAAGAGGGCACAGCCATAAGTCTCTGTAGCCTTCATGTGGTGTTAAGTCTCAGGTGCCCAGAAGGCAAAAGTGGTGGAGGCTTGGCACCTTTGACCTAGATTTCAGAGGATGCCTGAGTGCCCAGGCAGACGCCTGTCACAGGGGTGGAGCCCCCACAGGGAGACTCTGTTTAGGCAGTGCCCAGTGGAAATGGGGTTGCAACCTCTGCACAGAGTATCTACGGGGCACTGCCTGGTCGAGCTGCGGGAGCAGGGCCACCATCCTCCAGACAGCAGAATGGTAAAGCCACTGGGAAAATGCAACCCCAGCCTGGAAAAGCTACAGGCATTCAACTCTCCACCCCTGTGGCTTTGCTGGGCACAGCCCACATCGATGCCCAAGGCCTTAGGAGCCCACCCTTCACAACAGTATGCCCAGAATGTGAGACATGGAGGCAACGGAGATCATCCTGGAGCTTTAAGACTGAATGTCTGCCCTGCTGAGTTTCAGACTTGTGTGGGGCCTGTTAACCTGGTCTTTTGGCCAATTTCTTCCTTTTGGAATTGAGAATGTTTACCCAATGGCTGTATCGCCATAGTATCTTGGAAGCAAATAACTTGTTTTTGATTTTACAGGCTCACGGCTATAAGGAACTTGCCTTGAGTCTAAAATGAGACTTTGGATCTCGAACATTTGAGTTGGTGCTGGAACAAGTTAAGACTTTTGGGGACTATTAAGAAGAGATTATTGTATTTGGCAGTATGAGAAGGACATGAGGTTTGGGGGACGACTGAAGGAAGGAATGTTATAGTTGGATGTTTGGCCCTCTAAAGCTTATGTTGAAATCTGATTCCAAATGTGGGATGTGGGGCTTAATGGGAGGCATTTGGGTCATGGGGGTGGATTCCTCATGAATAATGTTCTCCCTGGGGAAGGGTGCATGAATTCTCACTCTTCTAGTTCCTGAGAGTTCTCTTGAGAGCTGGCAGTTAAAAAGAGCCTCCCCTTCTCTTTCTTGCTTCCTTTCTCACCTTGTGGTCTCTGCACATGCTGGCTCCCCTTCACCTTCATTTAAAAGTGGAAGCAGGCTGGGCGCAGTGGCTCGTGTCTGTAATCCCAGCAATTTGGGAGGCTGAGGTGGGCAGATCACAAATTCAAGAGATTGAGACCATCTTGGCTAACATGGTGAAACCCTGTCTCTACTAAAAAATACAAAAAAAAAAAAAAAAAAAGAAAGAAATAGCTGGGTGTGGTGGCTCGTGCCCATAGTCCCAGTTACTTGGGAGGCTGAGGCAGGAGAATGGCTTGAACTCCGGAGGCAGAGGTTGCAGTGAGCTGAGATCACAGCACTGCACTCCAGCCTGGCGACAGAGTAAGACTCTGTCTCAAAAAATTAAAAAAAAAAAAAAAAATAATAAAGTGGAACCAGCCCGAGCCCTCACCAGGAGCAGATATTGGTGCCATGCTTCTTGTATAGCCTGTGGAACCAAAAGCCAAATATCAATTCTTTTCTTTATCAGTTACCCAACCTTGGGTATTCCCTTGTAGCAACACAAATGGACTAAGACAGGCCACATCATTAACTGTCTCCAGGGCTGCTCCAAAGTCCATTTGCTCCCCAAAGCACAGATTGGATCAGGTCCCTCCTCTGCTCCAAAAATCAAGACTTCCCCACTGCCTGCCTTAGGGGCCAAGATTTGTACCTGTTTTTCAAGGCCACCATCCTCATGATCCAACCACACTTTCCATAATCCCCACTACATCCCGTGCTCCTAGCAGTCTGGGCCCTGTCATATCCTCCCTCAGGTTCCCCCTCTCCTTTACCCCATTAGCCCACTTTTCCCTAACAAAGAGGTTCTTGACAATGGTCCAGGGATAATTTGGGGAAGTCCATTTAGGCCTAATCCAACTCAAAAGCACTGATGACTCAGGCAAACCTTTTATTGAAGATTACATAGAGATGAAAGAGGGGATTGCATTTGTCCTTTCTGTTACTATAAAGGAATACCTGAAACTGGGTAATTTATAAAGAGGCTTATTTGGCTTATGGTTATGCAGTCTGTACAGGAAGCATAGCACCACTATCTGCTTCTGGGGAGGCCTCAGGAAGCTTCCACTCATGGCGGAGGCAAAGGGGAGCAGGTGTCACATAGCAAGAGAGGAAGCAGGAGAGAGAGGAGGAGGTGCTCAACTCTTTTGAATAACCAGCTCTTGCATGAACCAATAGAGTAAGAACTTATTACCACAGGGAGGGTACCAAGCCCTTCATGAGGGATCTGCCCCCATTACACCTCCTACCACGCCCCACTTCAACACCAGGAGTCATATTTCTTTTTCTTTTTTTTATTTCTTTTTAAATTTTTATTTCCATAGGTTATTGGGGAACAGGTGGTGTTTGATTACATAAGTTTTTTAGTGGTGATTCATGAGGTTTTGGCGCACCCATCACCCAAGCAGTATACCTGCACACAATTTGCAGTCTGTTATCCCTCACCCCCTTCCCACCATTTCCCCCTGAGTCCCCAAAGTCCATTGTGCCACTCTCATGCCTTTGCATCCTCATAGCTTAGCTCCCACTTATGAGTGAGAACATACGATGTTTGGTTTTCCATTCCTGAGTTGCTTCACTTAGAATAATAGTCTCCAATCTCATCCAGGTCTCTGTGAATGCCATTAATTCATTCCTTTTTATGACTGAGTAGTATTCCATCACATATATATTTATATAATATCACAATTTCTTTATCCACTTGTTGATTGATAGGCATTTGGGTTGGTTGCACATTTTTGCAATTGCGAATTGTGCTGCAATAGACTTGCATATGCAAGTATCTTTTTCATATAATGACTTCTTTTCCTCTGGGTAGATATCTGGTAGTGGGATTGCTGGATCAATAGTAGTTCTACTTTTAGTTCTTTCAGGAATCTCCATGCTGTTTTCCATAGTGGCTGTACTAGTTTACGTTCCCACCAGCAGTGTAGAAGTGTTTCCTGTTCACTGCAGTCACACCAACATCTATTATTATTTTTTGATTATTGTCATTCTTGCAGGCATAAGGTGGTATCACATTGTGGTTTTGATTTGCATTTCCCTGATTATCAATGATGTGGAGAATTTTTTCATATATTTCTTGGCCATTTGTGTATCTTCTTTTGAGAATTGTCTATTCATGTCCTTAGCCCACTTTTTGATGGGTTGTTTTTCTTGCTAATTTGTTTGAGTTTGTTGCAGATTCTGGATATTAGTCCTTTGTCAGATATATAGATTGCGAAGATTTTCTCCCACTCTGTGGGTTGTCTATTTACTCTGCTGACTGTTCCTTTTGCCATGCAAAAACTCTTTAATTTAATTAAGTCCCAGCTATTTATCTTTGTTTTTATTGCATTTGCTTGTGGGTTCTTGGTCATGAAATCCTTGCCTAAGCCAATGTCCAGAAGGGTTTTTCCAATGTTATCTTGTAGAATTTTATAGTTTCAGGTTTCAGATTTAAGTCCTTGATCCATCTTGAACTGATTTTTGCATAAAGTGAGAGACAAGGATCCAGTTTCATTCTCCTACGTGTAGCTTGCCAATTATCCCAGCACCATTTGTTCAATAGAGTGTCCTTTCCCCACTTTAGGTTTTTGTTTGCTTTGTTGAAGATTAGTTGGCTGTAAGTGTTTGGGGTTATTTCTGGTTCCATTGGTCTATGTGCCTATTTTTATACCAATACCATGCCATTTTGGTGACTATGGCCTTATAGTATAGTTTGAAATCAGGTAATGTGATGTCTCCAGATTTGTTCCTTTTGCTTAGTCTTGCTTTGGCTACGCAGGCTCTTTTTTGGTTTCATATGAATTTTAGGATTTTTTTCTAGTCTGTGAAGAATGGTGGTGGTATTTTGATGGGAATTGAGTTGAATTTGTAGATTGTTTTTGGCAGTATGGGTATGGTATTTTCACAATATTGATTCTACCCATCCATGAGCATGGGATGTGTTTCCATTTGTGTTGTCTATGATTTATTTCAGCAGTATTTTGTAGTTTTCCTTATAGAGGTCTTCCATCTCCTGGGTTAGATAGGTTAGGTATATTCCTAAGTATTTTTTTTTTTTTAAGATGGAATCTCACTTTGTCACCCAGGCTGGAATGCAGTGGCGTGATCTCAGCTCACTGCAACCTCCACCTCCTGGGTTCAAGTGATTCTCCTGCTTCAGCCTCCTGACTAGCTGGGACTACAGGCGTGTGCTACCATGCCCAGCTAATTTTTTGTATTTTTAGTAGAGACGGGGTTTCACCATGTTAACCAGGATGTTCTCGATCTCCTGACCTCGTGATCTGCCTGCCTAGGCCTCCCAAAATGCTGGGATTACAGGCATGAGCCACCGCTCCCAGCCAGTATTTTAATTTGTTTGCAGCTATTGTAATAGGGGTTGAGTTCTCGATTTGATTCTCAGCTTGGTCGCTGTTGGTGTACAGAAGAGCTACTGACCTGTGTACATTAATTTTGCATCCGGAAACTTTGCTGAATTCTTCTATCAGTCTTAGGAGCATTCTGGAAGAGTCTTTAGGGTTTTCTAGGTAAATGATCATATCATCAACAAACAAAAATAGCTTGACTTCCTCTTTACCAATTTGGATGCCCTTTATTTCTTTCTCTTGTCGATTGCTCTGGATAGGAGTTCCAATGCTATGTTGAAGAAAAGTGGTAAGAGTGGGCATCCTTGTCTTGTTTCAGTTCTCAGAGGAACTTTCAACTTTTCCCCATTCAGTATTATGTTGGCTGTGGGTTGGTCATAGATGGCTTTTATTACATTGAGGTATGTCCCTTGTATGCTGATTTTGCTGGGAGTTTTAATCATAAAGGATGCTGGATTTTGTCAAATGTTTTTTCTGCATCTATTGAAATGATCACATGATTTTTGTTTTTAATTCTGCTTATGTGGTGTATCACATTTATTGACTTGCATATGTTAAACCATCCCTGCATCCCTGGTATGAAACCCACTTGATCATGGTGGATTATCTTTTTGATATGCTGTTGGATTCAGTTAGAGTATTTCGTTAAGGATTTTTGCATCTATGTTCCTCAGGGATATTGGTCTATAGTTTTCTTTTTTGGTTATGTCCTTCCCTGGTTTGCGTATTAGGGTGATACTGGTTTCACAGAATGATTTAGGGAGGATTCCCTCTTTCTCTATCTTGTGGAATAGTGTCAATAGGATTGATACTAATTCTTCTTTGAATGTCTGGTAGAATTCAGCTGTGAATCCATCTGGTCCTGGATGTTTATTTGTTGTTGTTGTTGTTGTTGTTTTTTCTTAAAAGAGCTGCTCAAAGGAGCTCTAAATCTTGAAACAAATCCTGGAAACACATCGAAACAGAACCTCTTAAAAGCATACATTTCACAGGACCTATAAAACAAAAATACAATAAAAAAACAAGGTATACAAGCAACATATAGAAATGGTACCTCTCACATCTCAATAGTAACGTTAAATGTAAATGGTCTAAATGCTCTACTTAAAAGATACAGAACTGCAGAACGGATAAGAATTCACCAACCATCTGCTGCCTTCAGGAGATTCACCTAACACATAAGAACTCACATAAGTTTAAGGTAAAGGGGTGGAAAAAGACATTCCATGCAAATGGATGCCAAAAGCAAGCAGGAGTAGCTATTCTTACATCAGACAAAGCAAACAGAGGTTCCTGCATTTGGACCCTTCTAGACCTCAACTTACATACCTCTTCATTTGGCTGTTCAATCATGTCCTTGATAAGAAACTTTAACAGTGAGTAGAGCACTTTCCTGAGTTCTGTCAGTAGTTCCAATGATTATCAAACCTGAGGGCCGGGGGCGGGGATGGTGGGAACCACTGAACTGGTTGTCAGCCTTGGCACCCCATTTGTGGCCAGCATCTGAAGTGGGGAGCAGTCTGATGTGATTGAGCCCTTCACCTGTGAGGCTGCACTGACTCCAGGAGTTGGTGTCAGAACTGGACTGATCTCTAGGATACCTAGTTGGTGGCAGAGAATTGGAGAACTTGGTGGTATGGGGAAAATGACATGTATTTGGTGTCACAGGTGATATCAGAAGACACCACTGCCACTTTTAACCAAAACCTCCTTTCCCAGATTTTCCCTCCCCACCCAGTTTCTGTCTCTTCTCTTTCCTTCACTCTAAGCCCCACTCCTCCAATACGCTGGCTCTTCCTCTACTCACTCCTCACCCACACCTTGGAAAATCCATCTAGCTTGCAACCAATTCAACAAAATCCTCAGTGGCTAGCCTGAACACTCTCAACAGGACAAACACTCCCAGACCCAGCTGTTCTTCTTCTTCAGGTCTGAGGAGGGTGGGAACAAGGGGCTCAAGTCAATCCCATCCTACAGCTGAGGCACCTGAGGTTCAGAAAGGAAAAGAGTTGCAGAAAGCCAAGAGATGCTCTGCACCACCACTAGGACCTGCTCCTTCAGCCACTCCTCCCCAGCGGCCCCAGGACCTGACCTTCCAGGGAGCTCCTCCTGCCTACATGTGAGCAGCTTCCCTTCCCATCAAGGCTCCATTTCTCACCAGCAGCTTGCAAACTTTAGCCTACAGGGAGCTGTTATTGTTAGGAAAGCAGGAGCCTAGGAGAGTCAGAACAATGCCATTTTAAGTTCAGCTCTATCTTGACTAACAAGACACATTCCTTGCTAGTCATGACCCATGGCCCTAAGATGCTTATGGTTGAGGAAACAGCCTAAAGATCCCTGCAAGGACACTCCTACAACAATGGAGAGTCCAGTTATCCCCATACCCATAACCATATATGCTTTCCAGTTAATAGCAACTATTCTTTGATGGACGCACACACTGAAATGTCAAGGAGAGTTTTCTTTAAATCAACTTTGTCATGCTGTCTGCTCACCCTCACGTAGTCACAGCTTAATTTAGTCTTTGCATAGAAAAGACCCCTATATAAGAAAAACATAAAACAAGACTGTGCGTTCCTCCACTTGCTTTCTAAGGATGCTCTGCTCTATAATGGAGTAGCTTTCAATGAACTTGCTTCCTTCACTGAACTTTGAGACTCGCCTTAAATTCCTTTCTGTGCGAGATCCAAGAATTCTCTATTGGGATCTGGATCAAGACCCTTTTTTTCTGGTAACATTATCGGTAAACAGTGAAATGAAAGAAATGAGAAGTGAAGAGCAGCACAAATAATTTGCCTTCTAAGGTAAATGCATGCCAGCATCGCTGAAAGAGCTTTAGCACCCAGGAAACACCTTTCTAAGGCAGAAGATGCATGGACTCTAGTTATTGTATAGCAAAAGACATGTATATGCCATCATCAAGACACAACTGCTTATGAAATAAACTGTGGTTTAGTTTCTCTGTACTCTTTCAGTGTGAGGAATGTCTTGGTTATTATCAACATGTTTTTCTTATAGGGAGCTTCTCAGAAAACAATAAGGGATCAATGAGTTGTTTTCATCAGTTGTGTGTGATATTATCACTGCTTACAAGTTGGTTTCCTCTTTCTTCCTATTGAGGGAAGACAGCACCTCTCAGCCTTGCAGTTGGGTGGGGCCATGTGGCCCGCTCTGGCCAAGGGAATATGGAGGGAAGTGCTGGGTTATCCAGGCTGGGAAAGCTGGTGCTCAAAGCTGTAGTCTGGGAGGCTCACTCTACTCTGCTGACCTGCCCTCAGAAGCTACATGTTCCAGGTAGCGCAGTTCTGGCACTGCGGAACCTCTGTTAGCCAGGATTGCCTAGCCCCCTCCATCCACATTTTGCCTGAGTGAGAAATAAAACATGATGGTGTCAAATCCCAAACATGTTTCATACCTTCCCCCTAGCCACCTTTTTTTTTTTTTTTTATAGAGATAGGGCCATGCTCTGTCATCCAGGCTGGAGTGCAGTGGCCCAATCATAGCCACTGCTACTGCAGCTTTGGTCTCCTGGGCTCAAGTGATCCTTCCTCCTCAGCCTCTTGATAGCTGGGACTACAGGTGTGAAGCCACCATGCCTGGCTAATATTTTAATTTTTTAAGTTTTTTAAACGTTATTTTAGATTCAGGAGGTACACAGGCAGATTTGTTAAGAGAATACTGCATGATGCTGAGTTTTGGGCTTCTCTTGATACTGTCACCCAGATAATGAACATGGTCCCAATAAGGAGTTTTCCAGTTCTTGCCCCCTTTTGGAGTCCCCAGTGTCTATTGTTCCAATCTTTACATCCATGTGTACCTGATGTTTAGCTCCCACTTATAAGTGAGAATATGTGATATTTGGTTTTCTGTTTCTGCATTAATTTGCTTAGGATAACAGCCTCCAGCTGCATCCATGTTGCTGCAAAGGGCATGATTTCATTCTTTTTTATGGCTGTGTAGTATTCCATGCTGTTTATATTCCACATATTCTTTATCCAATCTGCTGTTGATGGGCACGTGGGTTGATTCCATGTATTTGCTACTGTGACTATGCTGCGATAAACATACACATGCAAGTGTCTTTTTGGTAGAACAATTTATATTCCTTTGGGTATATACCCAATAATGGGAATGCTGGATCAAATGGTATTTCTATTTTTAGTTCATTGAGGAATCTCCAAACTGCTCTCCACAGGGGCTGAACTAATTTACATTTACACTTGCAGTGTGTAAGAATTCCCTTACAATTTTCTCCACAACCTCCCCAACATCTGTTCTTTTTTTAAATAGTAGCCATTTTGACTGGTGTGAGATGGTATCTCACTGTGGCTGTGATTTGCATTTCTCTGATAGTTATGTTGAACATTTTTTCATATGCTTGTTGGCTGCATGTGTGTCTTTTGAGAAGTGTCTGTTCATATCCTTTGCCTACTTTTTAACGGGGTTATTTTTTTTCTTGTTGATTTAAGTTTCTTACAGATTCTGGATATCAGTCCTTTGTTGAATGCATAATTTGCAAACATTTTCTCCCATTCTGTAGGTTGTCTGTATACTCTGTTGATAGTTTCTTTTGCTGTGCAGAAGCTGTTTAATTAGGTCCCAATTGTTAATTTGCTTTTGTTGCATTTGCTTTTGAGGACTTAGTCATAAATTCTTTAAATTCTTTCCCTAGGCTGATGTCCAGAAGAGTATTTTCTAGATTTTCTTCTAGGATTTTGATAGTTTGGGGTCTTATATTTAAGTTTTTAATCCATTTTGAGTTAATTTTTGTATGTGGTTGAGAGGTAGGGGTCCAGTTTCATTCTTCTGCATACAGTTCTCCCATTTTCACAGCAGTTTCCCCAGCACTATTTATTTACTAGAAAGTCCTTTCCCTGTTGTTTATTTTTGTTGATTTTGTTGAAGATCAGCTGGTTGTAAGTGTGCAGTTTTATTTCAGAGTTCCCTATTCTGTTCCATTGGTCTATGTGTCTTTTTAATTTTTAAATTTTTTCTTTTAGAGATGGGGTCTTGCTATGTTGCCCAGGCTGGTATTGACAAAATGTATAGATGCTAAGTGTACAGCTTGAAGAATATTGATAAATGTAGACACCATAGCCACTACCCTAATCAGAATAGGGAACATTTTTATCCCTCACAAACATCCCTCAGTCATTTTCCTATCAATTTCCATCCTCCTGCCCAGGCAACAGTGTTTTGCAGTTTTCAGGGAAAAAATCTTGTAGTTCTTTGGTAAAATTCTTTTTGAAGCTATTGTAAGGGGGGGTTTTCCAAATTTCATTTTTTAATTGCTCATTGCCAGTGCATAAAATAGAACTGATTTTTGTATCTCTTACCCTCAATCTCGCTCAACTTGCTTATTAGCACTACTAAAATGTGTGTGTGTGTGTATGTGTGTGTGTGTGTGTCTGTCTGTCTGTGAATCTCTTAAGGATTTTCTACATACAAAATCATATCACATGCAAATAGAGATAGTTTTACCTCTTCTATTTGAATCTGGAAGATTTTTATTTCACTTTCTTGTCTAACTGCCCTGGCTAGAACCTCCAGTGCAATGTTGAATAGAAGTGGAGAAGGCAGACACCCCTGTTTCTGATCTTGCGAGGAAAGCCCCCTATTGACTTTTTCTTTTTTTGAGACAGAGTCTCATTCTGTCACCTAGGCTGGAGTGCAGTAGTGTGATCTCGGCTCACTATAACCTCTGCCTCCTGGGTTAAAGAAATTCTCCTGTCTCAGCCTCCTGGGACTACAGGCAAGCACTACCATGCCCAGCTAATTTTTGTATTTTTAGTAGAGATGGGGTTTTGCCATGTTGGCCAGTCTAGTCTCGAATTCCTGACCTCAAGTGATTCGCTTACCTTGGCCTCTCAAAGTGCTGGGATTTCAGGCATGAGCCACCATGCCTGGCCCCCTTTTGGCTTTTAACATGGACAAAGCAAATTACTTTTCCACTTCACCAGCCCTTCTCTTGTTGTTTGCTTCTGAAGAACCCAATTTAAGACAAGGCACCTCACACAACTGCCTCCTCCAGTACACCCTCCGTATTGGTTGCCAAAGTATTCGTTCCAAAAACAAAGTCTTTGAATGACAACAGCTGTTGCTAAATGAGATCCCTTAGTACCAAGCTCTCTGGACAAATACTCCAGGTAATGTCAGCAGCATTCTTACATCCTTCAGAAAACTGAGGTGCAGAGAGACTCCACAAATTGCCTGAGGGGCTAGTCTAGAAAAAGGCAGAACTCAGCCTTGTACCTCATCCCACATAAGCACCGTGCTGTCCTGCCGAAGAGCTGGGTCGCGTGGTCACTTCCAGCTTTGAGGAAAGCTTTTTTTCCTTCCTCTTTTTTGTTCTGAAAATTTTCACATACATAAAACAGTGAAATAATAATATAGTGGATTCTAAGATACAGTCACCTAATGTTAATATTTCTCTTCCACACCATTTGAGTGTAACTTGTAAACATTATGGCACTCCACTCCTAAATATTTCAGCATGCATTTCCCAAGAACAAGAAGATGAACATTAATTCTACAGTATCATCTAGGACACTATTCCATATATAAAGCATTCCCAAAAAACCTAAGTATCTTTTGATAGCTTTCCTGTTGTTGCTGTTGTTGTTTTAGTTCAGGATCCAATTAGGATTCACTGATGCATTTCAGTGCTATGCTTCCTTCGTCTCTTTTTAAAATGTTTTATTATTTTGTTATTTTATTTTATTTTTTAGAGACAGGGTCTCACTGTGTCACCTAGCCTGGAGTGTAGTGGTCTAATTATGGCCCACTGTAGCCTTGACTTCCTAGGCTCAAGTACTCCTCTCACCTCAGCCTTCAGAGTAGCTCAGACTACAGGCACACACCACCACACCCAGCTAATTAAAAAAACTATTTTTTTAGAGATGGGATCTTGCTATGTTGCCCAGGCTAGTCTTGAACTCCTGGCCCCAAGTGATCCTGCCACTTTGGCCTCCCAAAGTTTTGGGATTACAGGTGTGAGCCACTTCTCCTGGCCTCCTTCGTCTTTTTTAAGCTATCTTTTTTTTTTTTTTTTTTGGTTTTGTTTTCTATGACATTGACCTTTTGGAGCAGTCCAGGCCAGTTGTTTCCTAGGATGTCTCTGGGTTTGTCTGACTGTGTCCTCGCCATTAGATTCAGGTTACACTTTTGACGAGAATACTACACGGGAGATGTTTTGTGTTCCTTGTTGTATCACTTGGGGAGGGACATTGTGCCAAATGGTCCCACTATTTGAGATGCTAAATTTGGTCATTTGGTTAAGGTAGTGACTTCCAGGTGTCATCATTGTAATAGGTTTTCCCTTTGTAATAAATAAATCTGTGGTTGGGTGGGAGGGAAGGTGTTGTGACAGGTCCACTCATGGCTGCCTAGCACCCAGTTCCCACTTCCCTGCAACAGAACCCCAATTTCTTTTGCTGCAGGAAAAAATCAGCACAGATGTCTTCGTGGCCCTCTGAATAATCAGTGGCTGTTGGGCCCTGTGGCCAGGTATGATGGCTCATGCCTGTGATCCGAACACTTTAGGAGGCCAAGGTAATCCCAGTACATTGGGTGAATAGCCTGTTCCCCAACAATTTTTCCACTCAATGACTTTAATATCCTTTGACAATTTTTGCCTCATTCAGTTAATCCTCTGAAGGTGGAAAAATGGCGATTTAAAAAATATCAAATTCCCGCTGTACTGGTTAGCTGGCATTTTTTTGCAAAGAAGAATCTCCCTACTCTCTTTCCCATTCTCTTTGTCACTCTCTCCCTCTCTTCCTCCCTCTCACTAGAATAGGCTAATGGATTTAAAACAATTAAATGTGCTATAAGCCATTACTCTTTCTATTCTTCTTGATGTTCAAGTTGTCCCACATCTGACTACTGGGAGCCTAGGAGGCAATTTTTTCTAATTGGGCACATGCCTGCACCCAGGAAATTGGGCTTCTGTTGTAGGGAAGGGGAAACTGGGTGCCAGGTAGCCACGAGCAAACCTGTCACAACACCTTCCCTCCCCAGGGCCTCAGTTTTTTGGGCCTTAGAACAGGGTAATAAAACTCCAGGATGATTCTGAGGACTCAATTAATTGGTTCTGGATTAACTGCCTGAAAATCATGTGTGCTTGTGCCCTGAAGCCTGGCACAAGGAAGGTCCTCAAAAAGCTCTGCTTCCCTTCCCCTCCTTTCCTTCACTTCCCTTGCCACTGCCTTTATCCTTCTCCTACTATGGATCAATAATGCTGCATTGTCTTCACCTGTTTGCTCCTCGGTTTTCTCATCTGTGAAGTGGGGATAAAGAACATATTGGTTGTCATGAGGCTCACCTATGCTGCTGTAAGTCTGTGAAATTCCAAGACTCCCCAAGGATTCTTCACAGTGGGAGTGAGGCCACACAGAGTCTCATGGTCACCTTTGGCTCCCACTTGTTTTGCTGAATTAGCTCAGCACAGATGTCTTGATGGCCCTCTGAATACTCGGTGGCTGTCGGGGACCCATGGCCAGGTGCGGTGGCTCACCCCTGTAATCCCAGCACTTTGGGAGGCCAAGGTGGGAGGGTTGCTTCAGCCCAGGAGTTCAAGACCAGCCTGGGCAACATAGCAAGACCCAGTCTCATATACATATACATATATATACACACACATATATATACACACACACACATATATATATATATGCCAGTTGTGGTGGCATGTACCTATAGTCCTGAGAGGCAGGAGGATTGCTTGAACCCAGGAGGTCGAAGCTGCTGTGAGCCATATTCGTGCCACTGCACTCCAGCCTGGGCAACAGAGTGAGACCATGTCTCAAAAAAAAAATTTAATTAGCACTTTGGGAGGCCGAGGCAGGCGGATCACAAGGTCAGGAGATCGAGACCATCCTGGCGAACATGGTGAAACCCCGTCTCTACTAAAAATACAAAAAAAATTTAGCTAGGCGTGGTGGCGGGCACCTGTAGTCCCAGCTACTCGGGAGGCTGAGGCAGGAGAATGGCATGAACCCAGGGGGTGGAGCTTGCACTGAGTGGAGATTACGCCAGTTCACTCCAACCTGGGTGACAGAGTGAGACTCTATCTCAAAAAAAAAAAAAAAAAAAAAAAAGCTAATTGATGAAGATTCTATATATTTAAGGTATACAATGTGATGGTTTGATATACATACACATTGTATAATGCTTATCACAATGAAATTAACACATCCTTCACCATCTATACCGTGCACTCGATCCTCAGAACTTGTTCATCTTTTTTTTTTTTTTTGAGTTGCAGTCTTGCTCTGTCACCAGGGCTGGAGTGCAGTGGTGAGGTCCCACTCACTGGAACCTCCGCCTCCCAAGTTCAAGCAATTCTCCTGCTCAGCCTTTCAAGTAGTTGGGATTACAGGCACGTGACACCACGCCTGACTAATTTTTTTTTTGTATTTTTAGTAGAGATGGGGTTTCATTATGTTGATCAGGCTGGTCTCAAACTCCTGAACTCGAATGATCTGCCTGCCTCAGTCTCTCAAAGTTCTGGGATTACAGGCATGAGCCACTGTGCCTGGCCAGAACTTGTTCATCTTATAACTAAAGTTTGTACCCTTTGACCATTTCCCCATTTCCCCACTTCCTAATCCCTGGTAAGAAAGGGGTGAGGAGGAGAGAATGATTGAGAGAGAGCAGTAAGGCTCTGAGATTGAGAATAGCTGAGGGTGAAGAAGCCAGTAAACATCCCAGAGCTGGTGTGAACATGGAATCTTCAGGAACAAAAGTATCTGCTAGTTTCATTCAAAATACTTTATTGGCACACCCCACCCCATCCAGGTTGCCAATAGGAGCTCCAAATACTTTTTGCCTTTTTCATGTAGCCATCTAGTTTTCCTCAGCTCGGCTTCAGGCGCACTTTTGCAAATCAAAGCCATTCAGCAACTCAGAGGAACAAAAAGGGGCTTAGTTGAAGGTAGCAGTGTCTGACTGGCAACCGTCTGTGTGCTCCCTTACACATAGGGTCCTGTGTAAGAAGCCTACACACAATGCCTGGCACACTGCATTCCACACATGGTATGTACACTCCTTGGGCAATGCCTCCTAAAGGCTTAGGACCATTCCCTGTCCTCCCGCGGCACCCACACTCAGATCCTGCCTCACAAGACCCGACATGATTTGGTTCTTCACCGCTCCTCTGCTCTCTTCTCACTTTCCAGCCATGGGATGGCCCCTCTTTCTCTTTTCCTGCCTGAGGCTCCCAGAAAACCTCTTTCCCTACCTTCTACATAAATCCTACTCTCCTTTGGGCTCAGTTCAAAGCTTCTGCCTCAGAAGTTGCTCTGGCCGCTGAAATTAAGAGGCCTCCTTCTGTTCATTTCACTCGTGGCATCACCATGCAGTTTTCCGTGTATCACCGTCAGTTTCCTTGCGTGCGTGTTTGGCCTTTCACTTGTTTCCCCTCCTTGCACTGTAAACCTCTCAAGGGCAGGACACTCGCTTTCTTGAGCGGCGCTGTCATGCTCTTCACGTGTATGCTGAATGAATGAAGCGGTGAACCCTCAGAAATTCGCCTCCAGATGAGCGCCTTGGCCTTCTTGGCGTCTCCTGGCCTTAGAACATCACCGTTGGCTCTCCCTCAAGTGTGAGCTCCCAAAGCGAGAACATGACCCTGTCCTGAACCCAGGCCGCCACTCCAGGGCCTCCGCGGGTACACATCTTCGGCCACAGCTTAACGCACTCTAGCAGGCGCAGACAGCCACGCCCCCACCCCTCCAGACGGAAGGACTGCAACCCCCACAAGGCACCGCGACTCAGCGCCACCCGATTGGTGAAGCCTCCGGAAGCGACCAATAGGACGTGGTTTTGTTGCCGTGTGCCGCGGCCGCGCGAGTCCTGGAAAGCGTTGTTGGCTCGGTTGCTCTGGAGCCGGGTCCGGGTCTGGTGGCTGCCCGCCCTCCAGCAGCTCGCCATGGGGAGCACGGAGAGCAGCGAGGGCCGTAGGGTGTCCTTCGGAGTGGACGAGGAGGAGCGGGTCCGGGTGCTGCAGGGTGTCCGGGTGAGCGACGCCGCCTGGGCCGGGGCGGGCGTGGAGGCCGCGGGCGGGCGGGGGAGGTGCGGGGCGGAGCGCGGGGCCGATGCTTCTTCCACGCGTGAGGGACGTGGGGCTTGGGAGACTCCTGGGGCTCAGGCCAGGAAGAGGCTGCACCGAGACGCGAGCCCGAGGCTGGCAGCCTTGTAGCTTCGCGACACCGGCTTCAAAGAGGGAGGAGTGGAGAACGAGACAGGTGCGAGGCCCCTGGGACGCGAGGGACGCCCTGGCCACGTCCTGGCTTCGGTCGCTTAGTTTTTACGTTTCTTGAATTTGCGCCCGGCCTCCTAGCCAGTGTCCCCTCAGGTGCGCGCGTTCAGTTCTGGGTACGCGGTGCCTCCCACCTGGGCTTTGCCTGGGGAGTCAGCTCTTCCCCGCCGGTCTGTTCTCCACAGCACATCTGCGGGGCGCTGGAAGAACCATAGCTCAGATATGATCCCCTTCCCTGCCTGAAACCCTCCAGTGGGTTCCTAGCGCGCTTGGATATTGCCTTACCTGGTTCCAAAGCTGGCCGGTGCCCGCCGACCTCTGGGACTGCATCTCGGGCCATTTCCCTCGCGTGGCAACCGCACGTCGTCCCCAGCCTCAGGACCGCCGTGTTTTCCTGGAGGGTGCCGCTGGCTCAGCACAGGGTCTGTGCACCCGCTGTTCTCTCTCCTACAGCTCTCCTTAAATCCCGCTCCTTCTTGTAATTCTTGTAGTTCAGCTATCCCCTGAGAATCCTTCCCTGACCACCCAATCTGAAGTAGCCTCCCACCCCCCGTCACACATTTATTATTTTCATAGCACTCATCACAATGATCACTTTTATTGGTAATTGTTTACTTGTTTATTGCATTTACCGCTAGAGTGTAAGCTTGTTGAGGCTAAGGTTCTTGCCTGATTGAAGACTGTCCCCAGAACCCAGAAGAATAAAAGCAGCCCTTATTGCAGGGTAGGGGCCATGCGTTGGACTAAACCCTGTATAAGTAACTGATTTAATTTTCAACAGCCCTGTTTAGCCCATTATTAAAGATTAAGGAGAACTAAGGCACTGAGAGGTGAAGGAACTGATCCAAGGTCATGTAAATAGTAAGTGGGAGAACTGGGATTGAAACAAGCCAATTCTGGGGCATGTTGCTGTGCTCGGCCTCTTCCTACACCTGTGTCTACACCTGCAGGTGCTTTGTAAGTAACTGTGGAGAGATGAGTGAACCCAGTAAAGGGGACCAAGATTAAATGAAATGCACAGAGCTGGTTACAGGTGAATTAGTTAAGGAGGAATTAGGGAGGTGGCTTAGAAAGACAGACTTTAGGAGGTCTTGCAGGTGCTCATTAGCTGTGTGACCTTGGGTAAAAATCTCTTTTGAGCCTCAATGGCCACGTTTAAAAAAAAATGATGTGTATGTATCCTATGTACTGCCTAGGATAAGATGATTTCTGTGAAAGTGTTAAGGAAACGCACAGAGAGAGTGCTTTGAGGAGGCCTCTCTTCTTAGCCTAGCAGAGTACTTGGCACATTTGGGGCTTTTTAGGTGTTGTATAGTTTTGTTGACCTCCCTTGTGGCAAGGATTAAACAGGGGAGGAGATGGCTTGTGTTGGAAGGCCGAGAGGGAGGAACCTGAATTGGAATTTAGAAAGATAAGCTTGGGTCTGTTTGGGTGCTCTCACCCTTATGATTTGGTCTCCTGTTTTGGGGAATGTTGGAAAGTTAAGTTGGAGTCTTCAGAGGTTCAGGGGAGTGCCTTTGGGGGTGCCTTCTTCCAAGTTGATTGGAAACCTCATGTTTTTTGAGTGTTGTATCAGACAGGTACATTTTATTTCGAGTTCTCTTAAATACTTCTGCAACATATAAATTCTCTGTATTTAAAGATGGAGAATTGGGCTTAGAGGGGTTAAGGAATTTGCCCAAGGTGTTAACCTAAGTAACTTTTGGGACTTTAATTAAGATCTTTTGGGTGCAAAAAGCAACTTTTTCTCACTTCTCTAATTCCCTCCCCTCCCCACCCCACTGCCCATGATGTATGCAAGGCAGCCTGAAAATTTTGTGACAATACCCGCACCTGTCCTTACAGGGATGTTAGTGCCCCACTTAGTTTTAAAACTAGAAGGGACTTTGGTGACTGACTGCTTTCTTTTCCAGCTGGGCAAACTAATCAGAGAGAATAAATGACTTGTCCAGAGGTGCACAGTAAAGTGCACAGCCCCATGTAATGAGAGCCATGTCCTTCCTTCTGCTTGTGTTTGAAAGAGGAAAACTGAAGAAAGGAGGTGATGGTAATGAAGAAAGGATGTTTTGGTGTAGGGGCTTCTTCTGTTAGCAGAGTTGCTTGAGGGTTGAGGAATTCACCTTGTCTTTAGGTAAGTGAGTGAAAAAGATTGCCAGATCAACAAAACAGTTACCAAAGTGAACAAATGAGTTAATTTAATGAGAGGCAGATGCCAAAGAAGAGCTGCCCCAGCTTCTTTAGAGCAAGTTGAATATTCTTAATGACGATTTGTATTTAATTCCTGAGGCCTGGTCCTAAAAAGTGTTCTAGTCCCTTTAAGATTAAGTATTAGTGGCCAGTAGTGGTGGCTCATGCCTATAATCTCAGCACTTTGGGAGGCCGAGGTGAGCAGATCACCTGAGGTCAGGGGTTCAAGACCAGTCTGGCCAACATGGTGAAACCCTGCCTCTACCAAAAATACAAAAGTTAGCTGGGCATGGTGGCACACACTTGTACACCCAGCTACTTGGGAGTCTGAGGCAGGAGAATCCTTGAATCCAGAAGGCGGAGGTTGCAGTGAGCCGAGATTGCGCCAGCCTGGGTGACAGAGAGTGACTCCATGTTAAAAAAAAAAAAAAAGATTAAGTGCTAGGCCTTGCTAGTTTACATACTTAATTTGCATACATTCACAAAGTGTGTTCAAACCGTAATTCCATGGAAGGTAAAAGAAATTTAATGAATGCAAAATGCTGCAGTTATATTCAACTCCAGTTTTCAGAGCAAATGTATGAAATATGTAAAGATTTTGTTTCAACCAGTACATTTAACCTCGTCCTTCAGTAAGAGAAGGCATACATGGCAGTCATGTCCCATATGTGTCCACCTTCCCTCTTCTCCTCTCCACATGAGTTGCCGCCTTTGGTGATTCAGCTGACGTTGGTTGCTTGTGAGCATCCAGACACCTCACTGTTCACCAACCTTTTCCCCTTTCCCATCACTGAGCCCAATCCTGTTCCAGTCACTTGCATGTTCCCAGAGTCATTATCCCCTCCAGGCTTGATCAACTTTACCATCATGCATTGCTCCCATGAGGCTGATTCTGGACCACGACGGAGGGGAAGATCAGGAAGAATGTAGTCAGACACACAAGAGAGTCCCCCAGTGTGCCAGTGCCAGAGAGGCCGTGTGCCAGAGCGCTGTACCTGCAGCCGCCAGTTATTCCTCACCTCAGTGAATGTCCACTGTCTTCATGTTACTTGTCCAGCACTGGGCCTGGCCTTGCTGGGACAATGAGGGACAAAGCCGAGGACCCTGTCATCATAGAGACCTCAGCCCAGTAGGGAGAATGGACCAGAAAAGAAGAGACACAGGCAAAAGACTCAAAGAGCTGCAAGAGCTAAGGAGGAAACAAAAAGTGTGCAAAGGCTACTGGGGCTGCCCACTTGAGGTGGGATGGTCAGGCAGTGCCTCTTAGGAGGAGATGTTGACTGTGGCCTAAGCCAGCCCTGTGAAGCATGTGCATATTCACTCTGTGCTAAGCGCTGTGCCTGGTGTATTTGGAGCATCACCTCAGAAATTCCACATGCTTACCTTGTGAGGGGTCATTATCCCCATCTCAGAAGGGAGGAAACAGGTTCAGTGAGGTGAAGTAACCTAAGGTCACAGAGCTGGAACCTCAGGGTCTCTGACTCCTTAGCCCACGTGCTTGGCAGCCACAAGGAGGGTAGGATGCTTGAGGATGTGGCAGGTGGCGAGGCCAGACTCAGGGCCTAAATGCCAGGCAGGGCTGTGAACATGTTGTTCTGGAGGCCACACTGCAGTTCTCTGGTCAGGAGCAGAGCTTTGGAAAGGTTCTATCTGGTGACACTGATTTTTCTTTAAAAACAAAAAACAACAGGTTTAAGCCAGGTGCAGTAGTATGTACCTGTAGTCCCAGCTACATGGGAGGCTGAGGCAGGAGGATCACCTGAGTCCAGTGGTTTGAGTCCAACATAGCAAGACCCTATCTCTTGAAAAAAAAAAAAGTTTTTTTGAGATGCATTTTACATATTATAAAATTCACCCATTTCAATGCTTTTTAGTAAATTTACACAGAATTAGGCAACTGTCACCGCAATCTAATTATAGAACATTTACAAGACCTAAAAAGATGCCTTGACCTGTTTGTAGTCACTCCCCATTCCCACTCCCAGTCCCAAGTAACCATTAATCCTGTTTCTCTATAAATTTACCTTTTCTGGATATTTCATAGATAGTCACCTCTTGGTCTTTCAATGACCTATCTATGGGTCATTGGTTCCAGGACCCCCATGGATACCAAAATCCTTGGGTGCTCAAGTCCCTTATAGAAAATGGTGTATTTGCATATAAACTACACACATTCTCCTGTATACTTTAAATTATCTCTAGATTACTTATAATACCCAGTGTAAACTTTATGTAAATAGTTGTTACACTGTGTTTTTAAAGATTTGTATTATTTTTTATTGGTATATTATCTTTTATTCCTTTTTCTCAAATGTTTTCCATTGGATCCATGGATATGGAGGACTGACTGTAAATGATTCATGCAGCGTTTATGTCTGGCTTCTTCCACTGAGCAAGTGTTTCTGATGTTGGTTCATTGATGTAGTAGTATATATCGATAGTCTATCCTTTTTATTGCTGAATGGTATCCTGTTTTATGTATGTACTGCATTTGGCTTATTCAGTCACCAGTTGAGGGCATTTGAATTTTTTCTACTTCTTGGTTATTGTGAGTAATGCTGCTATAAACATTTATGTATTATACAAGTTTTTTTGCAGACAAATGTTTTTAGTTCTCATGGATAGATACCTGAGAGTGGATTTGCTGGGTCATTCAGTTTATGAATTTTATGAATTGTCAGGTTTACTTTTTAAAGAAACTGCTGAACTGTTTGCTGAAGAAGCTGTACCATTTGATATTTCCACGAGCAATATATGGGATTCCAGTTTCTTCATATCTTCACCAACACTTGTTATTATGTTTGATTCGAGCAATTCTAGTGGCTGTGAAATTGTATCTCATCGTGGTTTGAATTTGCCTTTCCCTAATAACTAATGATGTTGAGCATCTCTTCATGTGCCTACCCATATATTTTCTTTGGTGAATTGTGTATTCAGATCTTTTGCCCATTTTTAATTGGATTATTTATCTTTTTATTATTGAGCTATAAGATATCTTTGTGCATAGTAGGTGTGTGTAGGTTATATGCAAATACTCTGCCATGTCATATAAGGGACTTGAGCATTCTCAGATGTTGGTATCCACAGAGGTCCTGACACCAATCCTACATGGATACCAAAGGATGACTGTCCTCAATTCTGCCATTGTAGGGGAAAGCAGCCATAGACAGTATGTGTAAGTGAATGGTTTTGACTGTGTTCCAAATAAAATTTATTTACAAAATCAAGTGGTGGGTTGGATTTGGCTCAAGCACCAGAGTTTGCTGAATCCTGATCTAAATCGATGTTTGCAGCATGAGATCTCTTATTTCTCCAGGCTCTGTTGAAAAGATTATTCTTTCCCCATTGAATTACCTAGGAACCTTTGTGAAAATCCAGTGAACATAAATGTAAGGGTTTATTTCTGGACTTTCAGTTCTGTTCCATTGATCTTTATGTCTGTCCTTATGCCAATACCATGCTGTCATGCTGATTATTGTGGCTTTCTTTCAAAATTGGGATGTGTAAGGCCTCTAACTTTGTTCTTTTTCAAGATTGTTTTATCTGTTCTGTGTCCTTTGCATTTCTGAATACATTTTAGGATAAGTTTGTCAACTTCTGCAAAGAAGCTGACAGGGATTTTGATAGGATTTGTGTTGACACTATAGATTACTTTTGGGAGAATTGCTATTTTAGCAATATGGAGTCTGCTAATTAGTGAATATGAAGTATCTCTCCATTCATTAGATCTTTCTTAAGTTTTCTGAGGAGTGTTTTGTACTTTCAGTGTACAAGTCTTGTACTTCTTAAATGTATTCCCAAGCATTTTATTATTTTTGATGCTATTGTGAATGGAGTTGTTTTCTTACTTTTATTTTTCTTTTCATTTTCTTACTTTTATAGTTGGTTTCTGTATATTGACCTTATATCTTGCAACCTTGTTAGACTTATTTATTAGTTCAATTAGGGTTTTGTTTTGGGTAGATTTCTTAGGCCTTTTTACAGGTAGGATCATGTTGTTTGCAAATAAAGACTGACTTCTTTTCCAGTCTGGATGCCCTTTTTCTTGCCCTCTTGCTTTGGCTAGAATCTCCAGTACAATGCTGAATAGAAGTTGTGAATGTGAATGTCCTTGCCCCTTGTTCCTGAACTTAGGGAGAATGCATTCAGTCTTCCATCATTATGTGTGTTAGGTGTAGGGTTTTTGTGGATGCCCCTTATCAGATTGATAACTTTATCTTTTAATAGTCACAGCCACTGCTTTCTCTGTGTGCCTATGTCCTGTTTTTCTCTTATGAGCTCTAAGAGGGCAAATCCTGGATTTTCATGATAGTGTCTGCTCATTAGTATATACATGTTGGGTTACATGCTTGGATTAATGAATTGGCAGTCCTTCTCTAGCCAAGCTGGCGATCCTGTGGCAGCTGTGCATGAGAATCTTATTCTTCCAGGCTTTAACACACACTGTTCTGGATGTGTGCGGCAGACTTTGTTTTCCGTCACGTGGTTGCCTAGTGAAATGCTTCTGAGCTTGCCTTCTTGACTGTTTCAGCTTGAACATGGAAGTTCCTTATGATATGTTTTACATGATTCCTTTTCCTTTTCTTTCTTTTGTTCCTGCTGGATGTTAACCTCTGTGCTTGGGTTCCTGTTCACCCTAGAATGTCTGCTTTTTGGTTGCAGCATTCATCTTAGTTGACTCGCTTAAAGGCAGTATGGTAAACAGAAAATCCCAGACCTGGACTGATGCCCTGACACTTCAGAAGGATGAGTCTTTCTCCTTATGTGCAAGATAGAGATATGATGTAGCATCTCCATGCACCCATTTAGCATAGACACTGTGAAGGGGTTGCATTATAGTTCTTCTCTGGTCTTTTACAGCTGTAAAGCTCACCTGGCTAACTGTTTGGATGAGTGCAGTTTGATGGAGCCCACATCAGGAATTGCCAGCTGGAAAGCCAGAAAACAGGCGGCCAACTTCTCTGCTACTTTTCAATGAAAAGTATCTGCTTCTGATTTCAAGTCCAGCAAACGGTTCTTGAGTTCACACTGTGTGCCGGTTTCTGGGCTAGCTGCTTTCACATGTGTTATTCTGTTTGATGCTCCTGAATCCATCACATCTTCTGACAAGTGCTGACGCATTAGAAAACAAGGTAAAGCAAATTCTGCAGGGAAGCACAGTGCTTTAGGTCTCTCTACCTTTTCCGTCTCAGCTGCTGAGGAGCGGAGGCTCATCTTAAAGACAGGATGGTTGAAGGCCCAGACACCTGCGTGTAGATTTCCCTCTGGTGCGCTCCATTTTTCTGCCTTGGAGGTTCTGAAACTCACTATGTGTGAGAATGACAGCAGGGGACTGTCTACACAACCACACTGTACTTTAGGTGCAGAAGGAATCACTCTCAAGGGTTTGGTTGAATGTCCTTTAAATTTTATCGTAATAGTAGTACAGTGTAACCAGTAATACAATCTAAATAGTACAATAGTTAAAAAGTTATTTCCACCTTCTGACTTCAGCATATGACCCTCATATATGATGAAATTCCATTACATTCCTCCTTTCTTGTATCACAGTACAATGTTGAAGGTCTCTGTATGTAAAAGATATATCTATAAAATAATATAAATGTAAGGTGGTTGTTAATTGTAACCCTTACTAGGCTCATCTCGGGCCAGTTCCCACATTTGGAAAGTAAAGGTGCTGCACTGGAAGGCAGCCTTGATCCTCCCAGGTTTCAAGTGCTGCCTTTTCCCTTTATTGGAAGGGGTCATTTCTGCTCTCCACAGTGGCACTGGTGTCCAGCATCAACCACCGTCTCTGCCCTTCCTGTGTCTGGTAGGAGCTTCTGACCTTTTCTGAGCCCGCTATCCCTTCTGCGCCCTGTTTCTGGCCATTCTCTTTCATCCTCATTTATGTACCCGTGACTTCTGGATTCTAAATATCCAACCCAGAGCTTTCCACATGCCCCTGCCAGCACCCCATGCATGTCCCATGGGTACATTTAATTGACTGTGTCCAAATGGGGCTCACCCACGTTTCTTCTCTGCCCCCTTGACCCTCATCTCTTCTGTTGTGAGTAGCTCTACTATCCAGTCCTTCATCCACATTCCTCTCTTTCTCTACATTCATGACAAGTCTTGAGCTTCACCTTCCAGCAGTTTCTCAGTTTTGTCCTCTCTTGTTTGTTCTTTCTATTCTCAGTTCAGGCCTACACTGTCTTCCCCTTGACCAGCTGAAAAATTGTTCTTTATTAGCTTGCTTCCTACAAATCTATACTTTCTGGTGCTACCAGGCTAATTTTTTTAAAAAGGTAAATTTTACTTTTGAACAGGTTTCCTGCAGATGGTCATTAAATGCAGACAGTTGAAAAGGAGGTGCCCAGGGAAAAGCCCATCTCCCTTCTGCTGTGTTTTGTCGGTCCTGCTCCCAGAGGCAGCCCGTGACCAGCTTCTCGTGTCCCAGGGACTGTTCAGAGTTGAGACTGATTGTGTCGCGTCCTTTCATGTCTCTCCCTTGCCTCTCAGTTAAAGGCATGTTTCCTCCATGTGTGGGGGCCACTTTCTGCCTTCACTGTGCCTCCCTGCAGGGACACTTGCTCCTGCGGGACCTTAAGCTGCTTCATGCATGTGTGCCTGTGATTCTCCTCCCCTCCTGGCTGGCCAAGTGCAAGTGTTGCCTTCAGAAGGAGCCTTCGGTGGTGTCCTCTGCAGACTCTGTGCTCTCCTCCCAGGGCTTACTGCCCTGGACTGAAATGATCTATTCCACACTTACTTCCTTACTGCCCCATGAACAGGGGCCACATCTTCTTCATCTCTCTGTCCTCAGCACCTAAGCCAGAGCTTGGCACAAGTCAATAAAATTCTTGTTGAATAAACTTTTAAGCCACTGGCTCAGTTTTTCTTGCCTCAAACTATGAGTCCAGAAACTTAATTATATTAATTGATTTTAAGTAATTGCTACCATTTAAAAGTTGGGAGGCTTTACCTAAAATTGATTTTTAACTTTCTTTGAGGAACAAATGGAAAGTCTGCCATTCTCATATGGCAGCACTTTGCTGGAGTCGTGAGGTGGCTACGCTCTTCATGTGGCCGTGCAGTCTCACCACAGTTACACCATGGTATCCTTGCACGGTGCTTTATACATTTTATTTTTTAAAATCAGGCCTGTTTTATTTGTTTCCACCACCTGCCCAACTCCTGTGGGCATTTGTGTGTGCCATGCTTGGTGTAGGAGGTCTCCGAGGGCTCTTCTTGTTCTGCCTTTCTGGGATTGACATCTGTGGTGAGCAGCCGGTGCATCTAATTTCAGCTCATAGAAAACTGAAGAGCTAGGGAACAAAATCTCCAAGGCAACAGCCTTAGGCAAGGGGGTGATCTTTTTCGGATCACGGGGTTGGGCAACACCTCTACATAGATTGGGGTGTTGGGAATTGGGGTGTTGGCACCAGGAGCTGACAGGCTGAGTGTCTGGGAAGCCTGTCCTTTTGAAACTGGCCGTGTTGGCACTGTCGTGGTGCTAGGCCTATCCTAGCCCACACTGCCTGCTTGCTGTAGGTCTGAGCTGATTTTATCTCTTCCTGGTTTTCCAGTGCCTGGCACCCAGCAGGCCCTCGGAAAACACTGCTTTGAGTAGATGGAGTATGGCTGCGTAGGCCTGTCTTGGCTGCTGACCCACTGTATAACTTTGGGAAGTCACTCTCTGTACATCACTGTCTTCATCTTTGGAGTGAGGACGATGACACCGCTTCTGCCTGTGATGCCTCGCTTTGTAAACTGTGTGAACTTTCAACGCAAAGAATAATGCTTGAACTGCTTCCCCATTGTGCCTTCCCAAATGTGCCTAGGTAGTTAACATTTTTAAGGCTAAAAACATGCTCATTTTCACCTTGACACTCAATTAGTTTTTAAAGTAGGTTGTCTGTTTTGTGAGTATACGGATGCTCCACCCGTCCATCTTCCTGGGGCTCCATAAAGCAGTGGGTGGGGGAAGTGGGAACTGCAAATCATTCTATTGTTTCCCAGTCTTCCCTTCTATGAAAAGGGTTACTTGTCACCTCAGAGCAGCTCCATGTTATTGCCTTTACTTGTGCAGGGGTCCCTGTTAAGTGTCCAGGGTTTGGATTTGAGTCTTGGCCCTAGCACTTCCCACGTTTCACCTCCCCGACTCTAGTTTCTTCATCTGTAAAATGGCGGCTGCTGTACAGGGATTACCCTTACCCGGAGCCTGGCATATGGAGTGTGCTCTAGGATCAGCAAGTCAGGGTCGTTTTTGTCATTAGCCTTAAATAGGCACCTTTATCACTCTTGGGTTGCGGTCTTCTCTTCTAGCCGTGAGCTTTGCTGCCTGCCTCTGGAGTGTGGGGAAATTACATTCTTACTCTGGCCTGCCCTAGGCTCTCATATGCCAGGGATTCCCTAACATCTTTCTAGAGAGGTAGCCTCTTGCATCTTCCTGTGCAGCCTGTTTGCCTGTGGAACAGAGCTGCATGGATGGACTTGGAACATGACACACTTACAGAGCTCAATAATGTGGCTCAATAACGATGCCTGCCTCTTTCCCGCGAGCCAGACTCAGGACCTTGCTATCAGTTTTCCCCCATCCCTGTTACTTTAGGAGTTTTTCTTCTTGTGGAATGCATCTTATTTTTAAATGCCAGCTGGTCACAATTTCTCATGAATCCTTTCAGAATTTTCCCAAAGCCGTGGATACAAGTGGACTCTTTCTGCAAGTACAAATAAGATCACGCTATTCTGTCCATTCCCTTTTCCTCTTACCTGTGCATTCAGTCAGATGGTCTAAATAGTTTTACTTCCTTGGTGTCTTTTGTATCCATTCCGTCCCTGTCACTGCTTCAGTTGTCACACTTCTCAGTGCTCCTCCTCCTGATTTGCACTGTTGTGGTGATGCCCCTGCTACCAGCCCCTTCGTCATCTCAGTCTCACCTCCTGCTCTGCCAGATCTTCCTGTGCAAAGAGAAGACTGACCACATCCCTGCTTGTAGCCTTCACTGATTCCCAGTTCCAGCTTCCTTGACTTGCCATCCAAGGCCCTTGACAGGTGGCACTCCAGCAGCTCCAGAAGCTCCTCACACCTGATGTTTTCATGTCCCTGCCAGACTGAGCCATGGTGCTCCTTGGAGCTCCCTCCCTTCCGTGCCTTTGCTCATGCCACGCCTCTCTCTGGAACGCCACCTTCTGCTCACACCTCTTCTCTGCCATCGTCTCTTCAGGCCCGATTCAAGCTATCTCCCTTCTCTCCTTTGTAGCTGGAACTCAGAGTTCCATTGTTGAACCTCCTGGGCCCTTAGCAGGGCTGCTCATATCTACTGCTCAGTGGCTTGTCTTCTCTCCCTGTGTGTCTGTCTGTTCCACCCTGCTTGACCGTGAGTTCTTCGAGTAGAAGGGTCAGGGATGTCATATCTTTATGTACTCCATCGTGCTAGTGCCATGTTATGGACCCGGGCCTCTAATAAATATTTAATTGATGTGGTTCACAAACATTTGAGTGTCTCCAGTGTGCTAAGCCCTGAAGATACAGCAGGAGCATCATGGAATCCCTGTGCCCATGGAACCGCTGTGCTGTTGGAATGAAGATAAAGAAGTGCTTGGGGTCTGTTGTGCCAGGTGGTCATAAGTGCTGCGAGGAAAGCAAAGCAGAGTAAGGGGAGGTGCTGGCAGGGGTGAGGTCGATAGGGGGGCTGGTTCCAGACAGGGGAGTCGGGGAAATGCATGCAGTCCCCTTTGAGGCTGAGCCTGCTGAGAGTCAGTTGGTTCCCTGGCCTTTCTGCAGCAATCTTGGCCCCTCTGCTTTTTATCGCTTTAGCTTCTGTGGTGTTTGTCCCTTCTAGGGGCCATTCTAGGCAGTGAGTGCTGCTTAGCAGGTGCATCTCCCCTTGCTCTTGCTGTTGAGGGGACAGCCGGCTGCCCTCAGAGCAGAGCAGCACAGCAGTTAAGCATACAGGCCCGGGGTCAGGCGGCTTTCCCTGCAATCAGGCTTTGGTTCTTCAGCTTCATGGGCTGGGCAAGTTCTTTAACCTCTCTCTACCTTGTTTTCCTCAAGTAGAAGGTGGGTGTGGCATTGTGAGGATTAGTGAGATGGTCTGTGCACAGTGAGTGCTGGATGAATGTTAATCAGTAGGTAGGTAGCGTTAGTAAGGTGGCACAACTCAGTTACAATCACGACTCTCATCCTCATGACCTTATATCATGACCTTATATTGGGTCAGCTGCACGCTGCTCACTCCTGTCCTTGTTCATTCAGTTGTTGATAATACCTACTTGAAATTTTTAAGATGGCACCTTTCTCCTTACAACCTTTTAGTCGCGAGGTGGCCATGTGACTTACTCATAGACCTGTATGGTTTAATAAAGAAACCCATATGGTGGCATGCACCTATAGTCCTGGCTACTCAGGAGGCAGAGGCAGGAGGATCCATTGGGCCCAGGAGTTCAAGACCACCTGGGCAACATAGGGAGGCCTTATCTCTAAAAAAAAAAAAAAAAGAAAGAAAGAAAGAAAGAAAGCTGTAGTCCTTTGGGAACTTGCCTGTAAGTTCACAGTTGCTTTTGGGTGAAGGCAACATTTTGGTTAGGGTCAAATTTTGGTTTCTTCCTTGGAAGGAAGTGGAATCTGGGTTACAAATGCATTTGTTAAGGTGGAAGTGCTGAGGGGGGTGTGTGTGTGTGTGGCTGGGGGTTGGGGGGGCTTAGATTGAGGCTTGGGCCTCTCCCTGGCCTGGCCTTGCATCTGACTCAGACTGTCTATGGGCCTTCCCCACTCTGCACGCCTTCCCACCCTCCATCATGGAGCTTGTAGGGCAAGGACTGTGGGCTGGAGAGGGGAGGAGAGAGAGTCTCTTCCTGGACTCTACTTTGTCATCAGAGACTTGTGGAGGTGCCATCCAAGTGTGCCAGGGTAGTGGCAGGGAAGAGGCTCCTCTCCTTGGCGTCCCCTTGTTACTCCAGGGTGAGGGTTGGTTCAGGTTTGAGCCACAGGATGTCAGAGCTGGAGGGCGCTTTAAAAAGAATCTGTGCAATTTAATTTTGTGTACAATATGGACAAGCTGAGAAGAGACTTACTCAAGGTTGCAAAGTTACACGGAGAGCACTTAGAACAGTGCTGATGGTCTGTGGCAAATGCTAACTGTTGTTATTATTGCTGAACTCATATATTTTTATGTACCCAATATGTGCCTGGTATGGATTATAATTAATATTTGTGTAGCACTCTGCAGTTTTCACTTAATAGCTAATATCGTTTGCATTGTACCAACTGCTTTCTGTAGATTGCTTCATTTAATCCTGGAAATCATTGTAAAGTCTGTACCATTAATTCTTTCCATCTAACAGATGAGGAAACTGACTTCGAGCTAAGAAGTTCCCTGGCCAAGGTCACACAGCTGGTATGCAGCTTAGCTGGGATTCAAACCTGGGATGGTCCGACTGCAAAGCACTGAGTTCCTGAGCTGCGCCACAGCCAGGCCAGCCTTGAGGGAGGCTCCATTTTCTAGGTGGGGACAGTGAAGCTCAGAGAAGCTAACAAATTGGGGCAGCAACATGCAGCTGGAGGGTAGGCAGAGCTCCTCCTCCCCTGCACTGCTCTATGTTAGCCCTCTGTCCACTGACCACACAGGACCTCCCGGCCAGCTCTGATGGCACTGTGACCAGTGGGCTGTGGCACCAAGCACCCAGTCCCGTCTGGCTCCGGAGGCCTCCCCTCTGGTTCTGTTGGTGCGGGGAGCACTGTCCAGATGGTGTTTATTCTCACATGACTGCTGTGTGTGTATGTATATTTGTTGATTAAAAATATTACTTGCTGTATTTTGTGGCAACATAAAAAAAATTACAAATCTCTCAATGCCAACAAGAATCTTGCCAATGTTTTCATTAACCTCTTACAAACCGAGCCATGTGGTTCCATTCCCGCCCCCTGGGGTTGCACCTGGCAAATCTGAGCTCCCCGCTCACCTGCGCAGAACCCCCGCCATATCCGCCTCATGCCCTTGGATCAGATGTGAATGCCTTACCCTGGTCGACTAGGGTCTGGCCTTTGCCTACCCCTCTGGTCTGATTGTCTGGTCCCTTCTTTTCATTCACTGTCCTCTGGCCTGCTGGCCTTCTGTGGGGCCCTTGGACATGCCAGACTCAGTCCTTCTTAGAGACTGCACTTCTCCCCTCTGCTGGAACTAGGTTTCAGGATGTACGTGTGGTTGAGCACCTCATCCCTGGGTGGGCGTCTTAACAGGAATGTCATGGCTAAGTAGCCTTCCCCGGTGCGTGCGGCTTCCCTGCGCCCCTGCCCTGCATGCTGCCATCACTTTATGATAGTCGTTTCTACTTTCATAGATAGCACCAATCACTAGTGCACCTTGTTGGTTCTTCAGCATATGTTTAAGCATTTCTGAAGTGGGGATGTTGTGTATGATAGGAGGAATGTTAGTTCCACTAGAGTTTTTGTCTTTCATCAGGCCGTGTAAAATAATGGTAAGGTTTACAGTTGCTGGTGTCCTGGCTTAGGTGAGGGAGGACATGGGAAACAGTGTATTTACTGTGTATCGTCTCTCACCTGCCATCTGAATGTGAGCTCCAGAAACTCAGGGGCTGTGTCACTCCCTTTCAGTGCTCTTGCTCACTGCTTCTAGTGCATTGCCATCACAGTAAGTGCCTCATAAAGAGGGAGAGTGGGCCATGGCTGTGGTGCCCTTGTCTGTTTGCCTGTGGACAGGGTGCTTCCTCTGCTCCTTGCCTGGGCTGCACTATCAGAGTCTTATTATTATTATTGTTTTTTGAGACAGAGTTTCACTGTTATTGTCCAGACTGGAGTGCAATGGTGTGATCTCAGCTTACTGCAACCTCCACCTTCCAGGGTCAAATGAATCTCCTGCCTCAGCCTCCTGAGTAGCTGGGATTACAGGCGCCCACCACCACGCCCGGCTAATTTTTGTATTTTTAGTAGAGATGTGGGTTTCACCATGTGGAACAGGCTGGTCTTGAACTCCTGACTTCATGTGATCCACCTGCCTCGGCCTCCCAAAGTGCTGGGATTAGAGGCGTGAGCCACTACGCCCAGCCAAGAGTCTTTTGCATGGCAGGGCCTGGTCTTCCCAGTCACACAGCCCTTTTCCGTGGTGTGGATTAGGACATCGTCAGCTGTGACTGCCATTGTCATGTAGATCACACGTGTCATGGTTGCCTCGTCCTCACCTGCATAGATCCCAGGATCCCTGAGGTTCATTCCTCAGTGCTGACCTCCCTCAGGACACCCAGCAGGAGTTTTCAGTCCCTCAGGCACCTGGTGCATTCCACATGGTCCACTCTGAGATGGGGGGTGCTGTCTAGTCGTGTGCTGGTAAATTTCTAACTGGCTCTGCCCTTCATCTCCCTCAAAGGGCCTGGTTTGTAGCATTGGCCAGTTTCTATGGTGGATATACCACCGTGGCCAATTTCAGACTACTGTCATGAAGTCAACCAGCACATGTTTCCTGAAAATTTAAAAATGAGCTCTTAGCCAGTTTCAGCCACCATTCGGATGCCCAGATCTTTTCATTCAGCCTGTGTTCCTTGAAGTGCTGGCTTCAGGAAGTTCCCTGAAGTGTTCCCTCTTGAGTGCTGGCTCTGTGTCCCCACCTACAGAGAAGGATGTTCCATGTTGCTACTGCTGTCACCTTGCACCCAGCCTGGTGTCCTGTTTCTACCCTCAGCATGTGGCTGAGTGCTTACTGGGAACTTGGGGCTTTAGATGTTTCTCCTCATTCTCCCATACACTGACTCATTCAGGGTCTTAGTTGCTACAGCTGCAAAAAAGGAACAAATGAGCAAACTTGGGAAGGGAAGGTTTCTCCCCTTTACAAAGGGGGAATTTTTTTTCTTTTCTTTTTCTTTTTTTTTTTTTTTTTTGGGACAGAGCCTCACACTGTCACCCAGGCTGGAGTTCAGTGGTGCGAGCTCAGCTCACTGCAAGCTCCGCCTCCCGGGTTCATACCATTCTCCTGCCTCAGCCTCCCGTGTAGCTGGGACTACAGGCGCCCGCCACCATGCCCGGCTAATTTTTTGTATTTTTAGTAGAGACGGGTTTCACCGTGTTAGCCAGGAAAGGTCTCAATCTCCCAACCTCGTGATCCGCCCGCCTTGGCCTCTCAAAGTGCTAGGATTACAGGCGTGAGCCACCGTGCCTGGCCCTACAATGTGGGATTTTTGTATTTACCTACAATCAAACGGATCTGCTGCCTTCTTAGAATAATTTTCTTAATTTCCCGCCCTTTTTTGTTATTCTCACGCAAGTTATTCCATGAACTTGAGCTCAAAGCTCCTTTTCTTCAACTCTGTGCTCTCGTTCATTCCCCGCAGTCAGGGCAGCCACCAGACGAGCTTTTCATCCCACCTCCTATGCAGGCCATAATGTTTCCTTGCTCACAAACTTTCAGCATCTCCTCGGGATGGTTGGACCTCTCCCTCTGCCTGACTTCCAAACTTCTTTCTGTGCCGGCTTCATCCAAGTCCTTCCACCCCACGCCTTCCAAAGTGAACCTATGGTGCCAGGCGCACAGTCTCTTTCTGTCTGTGCCTCTTCCCCAGTGCCCTGCCGTAGGCTGTGAGACTTTTGTCTTCCGCAGACACCGCCACTTCTCCTGTGTCTAAGTCAGCTCCTGCCCTAGGGAACCCATCCCTCTCTTGGCTGCTTCTGGCCACTGGAATGTTCTGGCCCTTGTGCTGTTCTCAGTGACTTCCTGTCCGGGCTGCTTCTCTTTGATTTTGATGTTCTCTCACTTTTTATTTGTAACAGCTCTATTGAGATGTGATTCACGTGCTGTACAATTCACCCATTTAAAGCATGTGATTTCATAGTTTTTAGTGTATTCACAGGTATGTGTGATCATTGCCACAATCATTTTTAGAACATTTTCATCACGCCCACCTCCCACCCTCCCCACCAAATCCTACTTACCCTGTAGCTATCAGCCCCCACCCCTGTCCCTGCATTTCCCCAAGCCCAAGGCAGTCACGAATCTACTTTTGTGTCTAGAGATTTGCCTGTTGTGGACGTATCCTATAATACGCCACACAGTGTGGCCTTTTGGGTCTGACTGCTTTCAAGGTTCCTCCATGTTGTAATGTGTCAGTAGTTCATTCCCTTTTATGGCTGAATAATACTCTATTGTATAGATATACTTCATTTTACTTATCCATTTGTTGGTTGATGAACATTTGGGTCCTTTCTGTTTTTTGGCTGTTACAGATAGTGCTGATGTGAATACATGTTTTCATTTGTCTTTAGTATATAGTGAGGAGTGGAATTGTAATATCAAGTGGTAACTCTCCACATCCTCGCAAATACTTATTATAATTTGACTTTAAAAATTTATTTATTTATTTAGAGACAGAGCCTCACCTGTTGTCCAGGCTGGAGTGCAGTGGTGCAGTCATAGCTTGCTGTAACCATGACTTCCTAGGCTCAAGCGATCCTTTTGCCTCAGCCTCCCAAGAAGCTACGACTGCAGGCACATGGCACCACACCTGGCTAATTTAAAAAAAAACTTTTTTTAGAGAAAGGGCCTCACTGTGTTGCCCAGGCTGGTCTCAAACTCCTGGTCTCAAGTGATCCTCTTACCTCGGCCCTCCACAGTGCTAGGATTACAGACGTGAGCCACTATGGCTGACCCTTACAAGTTGATCTTTTAATTATAGCCATCCTCGTGGGTGTGATGTGGTGCCTTACTGTGGTTTAAACCCATGTTTCTCTAGAGACTAATGATGTTGAGCATCTTTTCATGTGCTTATTGACCATTTGTATATCTTCTTTGGAAAAATTTCTATGTAGATCCTTTGCCTATTTTTAAATAGGATTATTTTTCATTTTATTATTCAATTCTGGGCGGTGTTTATATATTTTAGATAAAAGTTCCTTATCAGGTATGTGATTTGTAAATATTTTCTCCCATTCTGTGGGTTGTCTTTTCAGTTGCCCTATGGTGTCATTTGGTACTTAAAACTTTAAAATTTTGAAAAAGTCCAGTTATTTATTTATTTCATTGCTCATGCTTTTGGTGTCACCTCTAAGAATGTATTGCCAAAGCAAAGGTCATAATAATTTAGCCCTCTGGTTTCTTTTCTTTTTTTTTTTTTTCTGTCGCCCAGGCTGGAGTGCAGTGGCCGGATCTCAGCTCACTGCAAGCTCCGCTTCCCATAGCCCTCTGTTTTCTAATAAGAGTTTTATAGTTTTAGCTCTTAACGTTTAGGTCTCAGATCTGTTTTGTATTAATTTTTGTATATGGTGTAAGGTAGGTGTGCAACTATATTATTTTGCAAGGGATATCCAATTATCCCAGCATCATTGGTTGAAGAGACTGCTCTTTCCCCACTGAACTGTCTTGGCACCCTTGTTGAAATCAATTGACCAAGAGGTAAAGGTTTCTTTATGGACTCCTTATTCCCTTCCATTGATACGTTTGGTCTTCTCTTGTCATATGTCATTAACTAGCTATTTGATTTGTATATATCTTAAATACTACAGGGACTTTGTTATTATTATTATTATTACAATCTTTGGTTACTAAGGAAATGTTCATGGTAAAAAATTAAGACACAAAAGTACCAAAAGTGAAAATCCTGCCGCAGTTGCTCCTGTCCCCACTTGCAGGACCTCATCCTCTGAGTACTTTGCTAAGCAGTTTTGTAGATTTCTCCCAGAGCAGATCTGTATATGTGTCTTACGTGCATGCATGTGAAATCCAAATGCAATTCACACTTGTGGAAATGCGTATGTGGATACGCATATATTCAAATTCAGCAACATTTATATTTGTATGTCTGCATTATTTTTTACAAAATTGAGATGTACAAAAAATTCGACGACTTTTTAAACAATCAGCAGTGTATCTCATGTGTCTTCCATGACAGTGTATATGTATTCTACCTTGTTCTTTCTTAATGAGTCCATAAAATTCCATAGGGTGTATACGCCAGGATTTCCTCAATCAGTTCTCTATTGTTGGATGTTTATGTGGTTTCCTTTTCTTTTTTCCCTATTTCCTCCAGTGTCACAGTGAGTGTCCTTCCACATGCCTCTGTGTACATGGGGGAGTACTTTTCTCAATGAGATATTCTGGAAGTGGAGTTGCTGATCATGTCTTTTGTCTTACAGTAATTTTTAATGTCTTTCCCTCAGCTGTGCTTTATGATGCCTTGCACATATTAGGCACTTAATAAATATTTACTAAAGTGAATGCTTAAGGATTTTTATCCTGGATTGATCCCCAGCTTGCTGTTTCGTTTTAGTAAACTGTTTTATGACACCCTTAGGCCTATTTCACATCCTCTAAAATGAATGAGAGTTTTGGTTATCCAGTCTTCATTAGGGGAACTGAGGTGAAATTAGTCAAGCAGTATTTTGATTATCTACTGTATGTGTGGCCCTGGAGGTGTACAGAGATAAGTGAGATGCAGGCTTAGCCCTCAAGGTATTTAAAAACCATCAGGATAGGCAGGCGGGAGAGGCAGGCGGGAGGTGTAAGTACTTCTCTGAGAAGCACATGTGTGTTGTTGGGGGGCTCAGAGGAAGGGAAGAGGTGGTACTGGCACACCTCAGAGGTGGTGCAGGCATGGCTCCAGATACCACAGTACAGCGGATGTCAAAATAAAGCAAATCATGAACTTTTTGGTTTCCTAGTTGTATGTAAGAGTTGCGTTTACACTATACTGTAGTCTCAAGTGTAGACTAACATTATGCCTAAAAAGTGTATATACCTTAACTAGAAATACTTTATTGGCAAAATATGCTAATGATCATCCGAGCCTTTAGCGAGTCATAATCTTTTTGCTAGTGGGGGGTCTTGCCTACGTGTTGATGGCTGCTGACTGATCTGTATGGTGGTTGCCGAAGGTGGGGTTGACTGTGGAGGTTTTACACAATAAGACAACAATGAGTTTGCCATGTCGATCAGCTCTTCCTCTCACAAAGGATTCCTCTGTAGCATACGATGCTATTTGATAGCATTTAACCCACAGTGGAACTCCTTTCACAACTGGAGTCAGTTCTCTAAAACCCTGCTGCTCGACTCTGTCAACTAAGTTTGTGATCCTATTCTAAATCCTTTGTTGTCATTTCAACAGTGTTTGCAGCATCTTCACCAGGAGCAGATTCCATCTCAAGAAACCACTTTCTTTCCTCATCCATAACAAGCAACTCCTCATCTGTTCAAATTTGATCATGGGATTGCGGCAATTCAGTCACATCCTCAGGCTCCACTTCTAATTCTACTTTTCTTGCTGTTTCCACAACATCTGCAGTGACTTCTCCATTGAAGTCTTGAACCCCTCAGAGTCATCCGTGAGGGTTGGAATCTACTTCTTTTAAACTCCTATTAATATTGATTTTTTGACCTCTTCCCATGAATCATGAATGTTCTTAATGGCATCAGAATGGTGAGTTCTTTCCTCAGAGTTCTCAATTTACTTTTCCCAGGTCCATCAGAGGAGTCACTATCTATGGCAGCTCTAAGCTTATGAAATGAATTTCTTAAATAATAAGACTTGAAAGTCATAATTACTCCTTGATTCATGGGCTGCAGAATGGATGCTGTGTTAGGAGGCATGAAAACAACATTCATCTTGTACATCTCCATCAGAGCTTTTGGGTGACGAGGTGCATTGTCAATGAACAGTAATATTTTGAATGGATTCTTTTTTCCTGAGCAGTAGGTCTCAACAGTGGGCTTAAAGTATTCAGTAAAGCATGTTGTGAACAGATGTTCTGTCATCTAGACTCTGTTGTTCCATTTCTAGAGCACTGGCAGAGTAGGTTGAGTGTCATTCTTAAAGGCCCTAGAGTTTTCAGAATGCTAAATGAGCGTTGGCTTCCATTTAAAGTCACCAGCTGCATTAGCCCCTAAAAAGAGAGTCAGCCTGTCCTTTGAAGGTTTGAAGCCAGGCATTGATTTCTCCTCTCTAGCTATGAAAGTCTTAGATGGCATCTTTTCCCAGTAAAAGACTGTTCTGTTTAGTATCGCCACCTTCATCAATGATCTTACCTAGATCTTCTGCATAACTTGCTGCAGCTTCTCCATTAGCACTTGCTGCTTCACCTTGCACTTTTATGTTATGGAGACGCCGTCTTTACTTAAGTCTTGTGAACTAACCTCAGCTCACTTCAGTCTTTTCTTCTACACCTTCCTCACCTCTGTCTTGACTGAATTGAAAAGAGATAGAGCCTTAGGCTCAATTAAGCTTTTGCTTAAGGGAGTACTGTGGCTGGTTTGATCTTCTATCTAGACCACTAAAACTTTCTCCATGTCAGCAGTGAGTCCGTTTCACTTTCTTACCATTCATATGTTCACAGGAGTAGCATGTGTAACTTCTTTCAACAACTTTTCCTTTGCATTCACAACTTGGCTAACTGTTAGGTGCAACAGGCCTAGCTCTCGGCCTGTCTTAGCTTTCGACATATCTTCCTCACTAAGCTTAATCATTTGTAGCTTTTGATTTAAAGTGAGAGATATGTGACTCTTCCTTTCATTTGAACACTTAGAGGCCATTGCAGGATTATTAATTGGCCTAATTTTGTTGTGTCTCAGGGGATAGGGAGGCCCAAGGAGAGGGAGAGAGATGAGGGTGGGGGAATGGCTGGTCGCTGGAGCAGTCAGAACACAACAGCATTTATTGGTTAAGTTCGCCATCTTACATGGACAATGTTCTCAGTGTCCCAAAACAATTACAGGAATAACATGAAACATCACTGATCACAGATCACCATAACAAATACAGTAACAATGAAAAAGCTTCAAGTATCGTGAGAATTATCAAAACATGACACAGAGACACAAAGTACATGCTGTTGGAAAGACAGCACCAGTAGACTTGCCTGATGCAGGCTTGCCACAAACCTTCAACTTGTAAAAAAAAAAAAAATGTGTTATCTGCAAAGTGGAATAAAGAGAAATGCGATGGACAGAGGTACTTGTGCTTCATTTGGATGCTGTTGAGGGGCAGCCTTCCCTGGAGAAGGGGACATTGAGATACCTCCAAAGAAAGGATATGATTTGGACAGGTGGAGATGTCCCAGAGAGGGAGGTGGCGGGAGGTGGTTCAGAGGGAAGAGCATGCCTGAATTCAGAGGAGGTGAGAAAAGTGATACATCAGGTTCCCCTGAGGACTGGGTGTGTGGAGGGGAGTGGTGGGGGTGAAGCTGCAAAGCCAGCAGGGGGCGTACATTGGTAGGCTTAGGAGTCCAGATGGGCTCGGCGTGGACCTGGTAGGCACTGGGCCACCACGAGAGGAGTTTTAGTAGAATTGCTTTGTTGGAGTTGGTCTTGAGGAAGCAGCGCATTCAGTTAATTCTGGGACCTGAATAAAGAGGAGGCTTTGCTTCCAGACACTTCTGTGACATAACTTTTTCTTGTCCCTCCTTTCTGCTTCCTTAGCTATCTGAAAACGTGGTGAACCGTATGAAGGAGCCCAGCTCTCCACCCCCTGCTCCTGCACCTTCTACCTTGGGCCTTCAAGATGGCAACTTGAGAGCCCCTCACAAAGGTATGGGGGTTGTGACAGTTCTGTGGAGTGTGGAGAGACAGTGAAAGGAGTGATGGGTGCTCACCCGAGCCCACCCGACGGCGCATGGAGCTCAGGTTGGCTTTGGGATGACGTTAAGCAGTTCTGTCTGGTAAGGGCTTTCCGGAAGAGCATGGCTTTCTGGGAGTGACAGGCGCTGTCGTCAGAGCTGCCAGGATTCGGGACAGACCACCTTCCCTCTGTGTCACTTTCTCCATGTGGGAATTGAGGCAGAAGGACCTGAGTTGACAGCTCAGGAAAGAAGTTGCCTTTAAGGGCCCTCAGAGGCAGCATAGCCATGATGCAGCTTCAGCCACTCTAGCCTAACTCCCAAATC
This sequence comes from Papio anubis, assembly GCF_008728515.1. Classification (NCBI taxonomy): domain Eukaryota; kingdom Metazoa; phylum Chordata; class Mammalia; order Primates; family Cercopithecidae; genus Papio; species Papio anubis. The sequence continues at coordinate 46,290,018 of NC_044977.1, forward strand.
AAAGAATGATGTGGATTCACGTGAATGGGACCAAATGTGGGAGAATTCCGTCAGTGACTTAGGCGCCTGCCACAGCAGCCCTCACCTGAGCCTCAGGTTGAGAGCTCCTGTCTTGGCCCTTGGAATGGTTCCTCTGGGCTTCTAGGACCTAGGAGTTCCTCTTCCTGGCTGACTGTGAAGCTGGTGCTCAAGCCAAGCTGAAAGCTGGTTTGTTCCCTACTCTATTGTACCTGTTGCAGATGAAGAAATTTGTGCTTTCCCCAATTAACAACTTGTAGCAAACACGAGGAAATAAAATTTTAAGAAAAAAATTTGTAAGGCATACAAATGTTAGAATATTACAAAATAAAGTCCTTGGAGCAACTGCTCAAAACATACTTGTTTTTGAGAACTTGGGTCTGTCTACCAGACTCAGTAACCCGATTAAAAAAAAAAAAGATTGGCTGGAGGCACCATGCCACCATGGAAGGACCGACTGTTTACATGGAGAACCACGCACTAGATTGTTCGTCTCGGGCCTGGTCTCGCGTTACAGTTGCCTTTTCTACTTATCTTCCCTGTTGGGTTGTAAGAGTTTAGAAGATGAGAGCTGTATCCTGCCCACTTAGTGTTTACTGAAGGCCACCCAGAACCAGGTCCTGTGCCCTGTGCCAGGACACAGTGATAGGTGGGCAGGGACCCTCTCTCATGGCACAGCTGGCTCTGGTTATAGAGCCAGATGTCAGCCCTGATGTCAGCCAGATGTCAGCCCAGATGTCGTGTTGTGATGCAACACTGGAATCTGTCCCAGGAGAGGAGGGACTGTGAAAGTCAGGAGGAATGGTGGTGGGTGGGCACTGCGGGTGGGCAGACAGCGGGAGCGGAGGTCCGGAGGCAGGGTGTATCCCAGCCTGCTCAGGGGCCTAGAAGCATTGCTGTCTCTGGAATACAAGGTACAAGGGAGGGGGAGATGTTGGAGTGGCACTCGGGAGCCAGGCCATGGAGACCTCCCCATGGTGGCCAGAGAACTCTGGCTTCATCTTCAAGGGGATGCCTGCCAGGTGTCCCGACACCTCCACCCCTGTGTTGTCTGCCTGGGAGCCAGTGAGCACCTGGATTTGGACCCACCCCAAGATCTTTCTGAATATCTACCACTGAAGGGGATGTGTAAGATTCCCGAAAACCCCCCAAGAAGCCCTTCTCCTTTGCCAATAGGGCTCACTTACTCCCTACGTGGCTCTAACTGATGAGAAGGGCTTGAGAGGGGTCTAACTTGACCCAATGCACTTTAACAAACTGGATTAACTCGAAAGAGGGAGAAAGTGATGATAAAAGTGAAAATTGCCATAATATATAATACTACACATCAGTTTCAGCTTTAGAAGAAATAAGCATTTGCTTCAGTTTGGTAAGTTTTGGCAGTTTGGAAAGCAAGAATAGTAGTTCTTTGTCACTTGGAGTTAGTTATAACAAAATACTTTGCTGTTTAAATGATAGATGTGAGTTTTGTTTCTGAATGTTGAAGAGTCAAAATGACTGTCTTGAAGTTAACTAATTTTAAGATATTTTGTACTTTTAAAACCAGTTTTTGCTTTATTTTAGTAATGGAACGAAGTTAGAAAAAGAAGTTAAAATTCTTCTCATACCATACCCCCCAAAAATGTCAGAGGAAATAAAAGATTGAAATGTATGGCTTGAAGCCATAAAAGTACAATAAAAGATAGATTTTCTGCACATCATATTAAATGAAGAAACCTTAAATTAAAAAAATAGGAAATGTGAATATAAGAAATTAGACAGTTTAGAAAAGAAGTAACAGGAATGGATAAGTTAGAGAAAATATAACATTGGACAGAGTCATAGTAATCTTAATATGTAGCGAGTTCTTAAAGATCTTTAAGAAAGACAGCTCAGTAGGAAATGTGCACAGGTGGCCATGCTCATGACAAGATCTCCATGTCACTAATACTGGAAGAAACGGATATTCAACACTGTGCACTCTCAGGGAGCGGGGATCGGGCAGGGGCACACAGAAGGGGCAGTGAGGATGAGTGCCACATGCCCTACATCGGCAGGCCTGTTATTTTTGTAGTTAAAAAATGGAAAATTATATAAAAAACAACAATACCAGGCATTAAACCTCAGTAAAACTCTTCAGGCAAATAAGTAAGCGTGGGGAGCACTGGTGTGGAGATGAAACCCCACAGCAGCCTCCTGCATTCACCTCAGTTGAGAACCTGGTGTGTTGCTGAGGAGCATGAGAAGTGCTCTCCTCCCATGAGAGGTGGTTTGAAAGTGTGAGTCACAGCTGACACTTTCAGAAGTGCCCCCTGAGGTGTCCCTGATGGGTCTGGAGTTGGAGTCGCACACCTTTATTGAGCATCTCCCACAGCCTGGTTCTTACGCTATGTTCTGTGTGGTTCTGGCTGCTGGTGCATAGAACCCTGTGGTGGAGGGAGGTGTGGGACATCAGAGAAGGCCAAGAAAGGTGGTGAGCTTTGGCTGACAGAGAGCTTTGGAAGGGTGAAGGCTGGGGACGGCGTAGTAACAAAACCTTCAGTATCAGCAAGTGGTGGGGAGAGTGAATTAGATTTGCTCAGAAATCCCCAAATCCGTGATGATCAAAAGGGACCTACTGTAACAACAGAAAGAGCCCAATAATACTAGGGGCGATAGGGGTTAAGTAGAACTAGGTTTAATATGTGGCATTTGCCACACTGGGGATTGTGCAGACTCAGGTGGGTACTAAGGGAAACAAGATTTAAAGAGCCCCCACCCCTTCCCTTCCCTATGCCAAAACCTCTACCTGGGAGGTTGTCCTCATGAAGCAAAGCAATGACTTCGTGCAGCCACTCCTGGCCTGTGCTTAGGAGATGACCTGGATTCCAAATAATTGTCAGGAGGGTAGGGATGGGTTTGGAACACTGCACCCAGTGTTGTGGGCATCCTGGTGCAGAGACCCCTTCAGGATAAGAGGTGGCTTGGATCATCTGGCTTTCCAGACAGCTTGAATCAAGGGTGTTCCTTGAATGCCCCTGCGAACACTCCTTTGTGGGGGCTCATCTGTAGTGCTGCCTTCCCAGGGGCACATTCATTCATGGGGGTCCTTCCTCTCTGGGTGACCTCTGTGCCTTCATGGACCCTGGGGTGCCACTGACAGGCCTTTTCTTTTCTTTCCTTTGCAGAATCCACACTGCCCAGATCGGGGAGCAGTGGTGGCCAGCAGATCTCAGGGGCAAAGGAGGATGTCAAGAGGTGAGCCCGAGAGCCTGCTTGCTCCCGGCACTGCGCTCCACCTAAAAGCCTCTTTCCTCACTGGATACCCCTCTCCTTGCCGAAGCCCTGGAGGGTTTGTCTCACATAATTAATCTCAGTTGCATTGAAGGACAACCCTATGGTATAGGTGTCACTGGTTCTAGTTTAAAGATGTAGAAACACCAAAAGGGGCATAGGGGCATTGATCATTAATGTTCCTCATGCCCAGCAGTTTGAGAGGCCAAGGCAGGAGGATTGCTTGAGGCCAGGAGTTTGAGACCAGCCTGGGCAACATAGCAAGACCGTGTTTCTAAAAGATAAAAAAACTAGCTGGGTGTTGTGGTGTGTGCCTGTGTAGTCCCAGTTATTCGGGAGGCTGAGGTGGAAGAATCACTTGAGTCCAGGAAGCCGAGGCTGCAGGGAGCAATGATTGCACCACTGAACTCCAGCCTGGGTGACCCTGTCTCTGGAAAAAAAAAAAAAATCATTTAAAAAAGCTATAACTAAACAGTTGAGTGGCTGGAACTTCTGCATGTGTGTGCACATGCAGGCATGTTTTCAAAGAGATGAGGAAGTGGAGCCCTCCCAGTGCTAGCTGTGGTTGTCCAGATGAACTGGCTCCAGGATGTTGGTGATTTTGTCAGCACAGGCCACAACACCAGGACCTGGCCACGCCTCTGACATGGGGCCTGTTGCCAGAGAAGTTTTAGCAAAGTGGTTAAGGCACAGAGGCCCCAGTGGAGCACATCTTGTGGCATCTTGATCCTGCAACTTGCTAGTTATGTGAACTTGAAAAAGCACTGCATCTAAGAAGAGTACTTCTTTAACTGGGCTCCTGTCATGGTTAAATATGTTACTGTATATCATGCATGTGAGCATAGTACCTGTCCTACAGAGTTCTCAGTGGACCCTCACAGTAGTTGTTACTGATTGGCCTCTTCAGCATCCTTGAGGCAATTGCCCTCAGTATGGTCAGAGGACCCAGTGGGTCAGCTTAGGGGGCCCAGTGTCAGCCATGGTTGGGCGTTTGCCTTCTAGTAGTTCAGCCATGTTGGGTCTGTTGCATAGTCATGGGTTAAGACCCACATTCTAAGATTCACTCTCCCTAATAGGTCTCAGCAAGAATAACTGACCTGGCCAGGTGTGGTGGCTCAATCCTATAATCCCAGCAAATTTAGGAGGCTAAAGCAGGAGGATTGCTTGAAGTCAGGAGTTTGAGCCCAGCCTGAGCAACATAGTGAGACCCTGTCTCTACAAAAAAAATTAAAAACATTAACTGGGGGTAACACACGTCTGTAGTCTCAGCTGCTCAAGAGGCTGAGGTGGGAAGATTGCTTGAGCCCAGAAGTTGGAGTTTACAGTGAGTTATGATTGCACTACTACACTCCAGCCTGGGCCACATTATGAGACCCAAAACCAAAAAAAAAAAAAAAAAAAAAAAGCCAACTACTAACCTGAACCCCGCTTTTTTGGTACTTTTAAACATTTTCAAAATGGTAAAGTAATACATGCTAATGAAAGATTTAAAAATTTATCAAGTGAAAAAATCACCCATAGACTCATCATCTCAAGACAACCACTATTAATATTTTGGAGTATTTCATGTTCTTCTCCACCCAGAATCCCCTACCCACTGTTTAGGGTTATTTTTTGAAAGTCATAGATAATTTCATATCTTGCTATTTTCACTTCGTATTATAATGATTTGTCATTAGTTTCACCTGCTTTATAAGCAGTTTTATTACTAAAAGCATTTATTGGTTCTCAGTTTTTAGATTCAACCTACAGACAAATGAAAGACTATATTTTCTAGTGGTGATGTCATAGATCATTATATGATCACACCATATTTACTTTAGCTTGACCTTGATTTTGGGACATTTAGGTTGCTTGCATTTTTTTCACTATAATAAATAATACTGTTAAGAGCATCTCAGCACTAATAACTTCTTTCTTCTCTATAGGATTATTTTACTAGGCAGAATGCCCAGAAATAGGTCAAAGGGTAGGAACGTATTCAGAATGAAGAGTTAAATGTTCAAAACAGAGGACTACTACCATCTTCAATCTTCAAGCTCTCAAGTGGAGGCAATCCGTGGATTGAGCCCCTCCCTGAGACTCTCACTGGGCATGGGGCTGCCTACTTGGCCAGGTCTCCTCCTGTTCCTGAGCTGTGTTGTCCTGGCTCAGTGTCATTGTCTCCCCTTGTCTGAGGAGCTGTCAGTGATGCCTGAGCTCAGGCGTGGAATGATGGGGCGTGTGGTTTTACAGCACTCTCTCCTTTCCTGGCCGGCCGCTGGCTGGTTTCAGCGTTTCCCTGGCAGCTGAAGTGAGTGCGCAGACCTTGTCTTGGCTATGGGCTGCCCGTCATGTCATCTGCATCTGTTTCTCCTCATCCTTCTTCTGCACAGGTGTGAACAGGAGCATGCTGCTGTCCAGGATAAGCTCTTCCAGGTGGCAAAGACGGAAAGAGAGGCTGCCACCAAGCACTCCAAGGCATCCCTGCCCATGGGTGAAGGCAGCATCAGCCATGAGGAGCAGAAGTCAGTCCGGCTGGTGAGTGCAGATTTTCCCTGAACTAGCCTTCTGAGCTGGGCAGCACCCGGGGAAAGAGGGGGTGGGCCCTGGCACCTGGTTAGTCTGAAGCCCTGCTGGCTCAGGCTGCCCCTGGGATGTGCTCGGCTTCACCTCTGTGGAAAAGGGTCTTTTGGGAGCCAGGAACTTGGGTTCTCCCAGCCCTGGCTCTGTCAGTGATTTGCTTTGCTGCCTTTGGCATGTTTTTTCAGTCTCTGTGGCCTCAGGTCTATACAGTAAGGGACTAGATCACTTGACAGTCTCATTCAGCTCTGAAACTTCACAGATGTCAGGGCTGCAGTGATATGTGTTTCGGGAGGGTGTGAGGAGAGAGGACTAGAGGCCTGGAGCCATGTAATATATGACAGGGAGGGCATCATCTTTAGAGTTAGGTAGGCTGGGTGCAAATCCTGGACACCCTGTCTGTGAGCCTTGCTCGAAGATCATGATGCTTACACACAGGACTGCCCAGGGAATCAGAGGAGATAGTATTTGTCCAGGACTTAGCACATGCCAGCAGACTGTGGGAGTGCACTATTGTTATTGTCATTAATACATTTAAGTGATGGGTGGCTATTAGGATATTTTTGCTTAAGTGCAGCATTTATTTTGCAACATGAGAAGTCTCAAAGTGCCCCCAGGGTTGACTAATTCAGTGGCTCACTAGCATCATCATAGACGTGGTGCTTCTCTTCCTGCCACTCTGCCATCCACAGTGTGCCAGTGCATCCTAGGGAGGCTGTCCCCATGGTTAATGAAGGCTGTTACTGCCCCACAAGTCCCATGCAGACAGTAAAACCCTCAGTAGAAGAAGAGAGGCTATGCCGGCCCTTATGTCTCTATCACAAGGATAACTTTCCTAGAAGCTCCTGGCAGAATTCCTCTTACATCACACTGACTTGAATTGTACCAGGTGCCTATGGCTAAGCCAGTCCTCAGCAGAGGGGATACAGAGGGCTCCACTGGCTGCAGCTAGGGCTCTTTTCTAGTCACATTAGGGAGGTTGCGCATCCAGCCAGAATTAGAACTGACAGCAAGGAAGTTGGGGGAGGGAAGCGTGGCTGTGGGCGGCATCTAATAACATCTGCTGGAGGTTTGAGACCAGGAACAGCCTTGCCCTACTTTAGGTGGGTAGCCTGGTACACACGATGTGGCCTAGAAGGGGATTGAACATGATGTGAGAGCATCATTTGGGATTGTGCTCTCCTGGGAGGGGAAGGCAGACATGCTGGCTGGGCACAGGCCTTAGCTTACTAATTTGATGACTACACAAATGTTTGAAGTGTGCAGTGGGCACATAAATGCACGTTGAACCAGGCCCTCTGGGAAATACAAACAATGTAGGATCCTAGCCCTCAGGAAGTTTTAGTCTGTGGAGAAGACAAGCACTGACTTGTGCTTTGAAAAAGGCCAGTTTGGTTACAGTAGTTGTTAAATTGAGGAAAAGATTTGGAAATGCAAATGTGTAAGCTGCTGGTGGATCAGAGCTGGTAGATCAGAGAGGGCATTTAACCTCAGCCTTAAAGGATGAGGGGCAGCTGGGCTGAGACAGGCGGGTGTTGAGGAGGTGATCAGATCCAGTGAGAAGAGTGAGGTTTGAAGCCAGATTTTAGAAGGCCTTGGATGTGCTGAGGAGTTAACCCTCAAAGTAGCCCACAGTGATCCTGAAACAGTCAGTGGTTGCTGAAGTTTGTAAGGATGGGAGTGATGAGATCTGACTTGTGCTTTTAGAACCCCGTGGCATCCTGGTGAGGAATCAGTTGATACAGTGAGAAACTGGGGCCAGGGCATGCCTTCAGAGGCTCTTAGAGTCAGTCTCTGAGAGGCAGATCGGTTGTTACTCCTCTGCAGGTAGCCTGACAACCAAGTTAGGAGGACCCCTATCCTGGAGATGAAGGGTTAATCAGTATGGCATGAGCAGGAAAAGTTGGCCACCTCTAGAGATGGAAGATCACAACTTACAGGTCTGCTGTCTCTTTGTTCTCACCTGGAATGTATTAATTACAGTGAAAGAGAATTCACGGCTTCCCATTCTTCCTCCTGCAAAGGAGGTTGAGCGCCGCTTTCTCAGGACTGTCCCTTGGGGAAGAACTTGATTCCCTGCCCCACCCCAGGTCTCTAGATGGATAATAATCTCCTTTTCTGAGCCAGAATTCTTAGGGAATTGTGACGTAAGTTACTTCCTTCATTTTAAAAACATTTAACTGCTTTCATGGGCATTCTCATTTTCTGAATGCTCAGCATTCATTTCTCCATGCAACTGGTGTTCCAGTTTCCTTCTGGGAGTGTTCCTGTTTCCTGCTGTGTGTAGACTTGGTGGGACTGTAATTCCTCCATGGAAGCTGAATCTGGGCACAATGCAAGCTCAGCCAGCTTGCACCTCATGCCTGAGGACCTTCAGTTCTGAGTGAGTACAGAGGAATGATGGGAGGCCAGGATGGGAGTTCCTCGTTGTCTCCCAGGTGTTGCGATCAGCCCCTTCATGCTATGAGGTTGTATCTTTTGCCGTCTTCTACACTTTCAGTGTACCATTGGTTTCTGTCTGGTCCTCCTGCCTTCTTGAGGTTTGGATCGTCCACTGATGACCTGCCAATTAACTCTCCTTTGCTTAAGTTAGGTGGAGTTGGCTTCTACTGCTTGATGCTCTTGGAAATGCATCTCCTATAGGAGGTGCTACAGAAGATGATGTTGAAGGTGTACAATCATATTCAGTACTCAGTACAAAGGAGGAGAAGGGAAGATGGTGCTTGGCATTGTTCCATAAGTTAACAGAGACCCAAGGCAGTCAACTAAATGCTGAGCAGATGCTATGACCATCGCTTCTAAAGAAGGGGGCTCCCTTTTGGTTGGTATGGTTGGGCAGTGCTTTTAGTGGAGGTAAAACTATATTTTCAAAACTATATTCTGAAAGATTTAAATAAGAGGAGAAAGATGGAGAGAAGAACCTTACAAAAGCAGGGAAATTCTTCTTTCCTCTCCTGAGTTGTCCACATGGAAAGATTGAAGGAGGTGGCTAGTTGGCAGCCTGCTGTGTGGGGTGCTGAAGGGCCTGGTGGTGTGGCAGTGTGTGGATCACAGCACATCCTCCTAGCCCTCTGGGAGGGTTGGACCCTGAGATGGATCTTGCATGGTTGCTGGCAGAATGAGTTGTCTGCCCATTCTTCCTAGGTGCCTTCTCCACTACCCCTACTGTAGTCCTCCCTGTGAACCTGTAGCCTCATCTAGAGGATTTCCTGTTGTACTGAGTGCCACTTAACATGTAGTGTGCTCTTCCACACTGTTCACTTGCTTCTGACTTTTTCCAATATTGATTTTAAAATCCTCTTCTGCATAAGGGATTGGTCCAGCTTATTATTGGGAAAAGTTCACAAAACTAATGACAAGGAAAGGTAATAATTTTTCTGACCTACTTCTGATGACAGAAGTGTTTCCCTTTCCCATCTAGTGCAGCAGTGATGAACTGTTCTGTGCGTGTCGATGCATGTTTGCTGTCACTGGTGGTGTCCTGGTTCTGGTCTGAGTGAAGGCCATGGGTGTCACTGGATCCTGTGAGAGGTGTTTCTCCCTCTGAGTTGATGAAGAAGCTAGGAGTCCAAATCAAACATTCTGGGAAGAAATAAAAAGAACAATGCTGTTGATCTGAGTCTTCTGATGGGTGGAGCCTTAAAAATCCAGTGGATGGAGTAATCAAGTCCTGGCTGAGGCTTTATTTTAGGTGAGAATGAGATTTACAACCTTGCCTGTTGCATTTCTGGCACATATTATTAGTTGTATAAGAATACAGTACACCTGATAGAAAGCAAAAACTTTCTTGGCTGGGCATGGTGGCTCACGCCTGTAATCTCAGCACTTTGGGAGGCTGAGGTGGGTGGATCACTTGAGGTCAGGAGTTCGAGACCAGCCTGACCAACACGGTGAAACCCCATCTCTAGTAAAAATACAAAGTTAGCTGGCCCTGGTGGCGCATGCCTGTAATCCCAGCTACTTGGGAGGCTGAGGCAGGAGAATCACTTGAACCCGGGAGGTGGAGGTTGCAGTGAGCTGAATCACACCATTGCACTCCAGCCTGGGCGAAAGAGCGAGACTCTGTCTAAAGAAAAAAAAAAACAACTAGAAAGTAAAAACTTTCTTTTCTTTGTTGCTGAGCAATTCTTTTATTATTTTATGATGTGTGAGTGTGTGTATATATATATATATATATATATATATATATATATATAAATATACACACAAATGCACACACACATACTCTGTATTCCTGTTATGTTAGGCACTGGGTTAATTTCCTAATAAATGGAAATAAGAGACAGCTTCTGACGTTGAGAAGATGTGTTTATTAGGAGAATTAAAATTCCCAGAATTGACCACATAGTTGTTGCAAGGGTCATCCCAGAAGGACAGGAAGACACTCGAGGAGCAAGGAGGCAGTACCACCTGACACTTCCTGGTAGGATGGGAATGAATTCTAAGAGGAGGTGACATGTGAGCTGGATCTTGAAGAATGAATAGAACTTGCCAGGTGGAGAGGAGGGAGGAAGGATGCTGCAGATAGGGAGCACTCTTGAGCAAAGGCCACGCTTTGGGAGAGGATGAGGTCTTTGGCTGGATTATAGGAAGCCGCAGGGTGTGGCGACGGGGAGGCCCGAGGGGCCAGTGTAGGTGCAGTTGTGGAATGACATCCTGGAAGCCTGATGGGGAGCTCTGTGGAGCGGTTTTCTGAATCTTGAAAGAGATAAATGGGAGACAGCTGGACATTGATCACTAGGAAAATACTTCAGCGGCAAATCAAGAAGTTAAGGTCAAATCCTGCCACTGAAGATTTGGTAACAAGAGTGCTTCCCTCCCTGGACTTGCCCCTGTAACCTAAGGATCCACCAGGAGAGTAGCTGTCCTGTCCTGCTCTCCTGGTGGCAGAGGACTTTTGATCTCTCACTCTTTCATTCTCTTCAATGCCCAGATGCTCCAGGTAGCTGCCACCTTAGCTATGTGAACTGGATGCAGTTGGCTCTCCCTGTCCATGGGTTTCTGTATCTGCAGATTCAACCCACTATAGATCGAAGTCCACAGATACAGAGGGCTCACTGTACTATGTCATTTTATGTAAGAGACTTGAGCATCCACAGATTCTGACGTCCGTGGAGGGTCCTGGAACCAATACTCTGTGGTTGACTGTATCATGATTTTAAGATGTTCAAAGTTTTTGAATTGCAATTTTCTAAAATTATGAGGAAGATGGAGGATTGATTTTGGCTTTATTACAGCTGTAGCCTTTCTTCCTAACAGTCCTATGCTACATTTTTATTGTCTTATTCCTCAGATCATAAACTCCTTAAGAATAAGAACTGTGGTACGATCATTTTGGTCTTTGCAGCGCTGAGCAAATTTTAGACAGGCAGTGAATGGTGATTAAATGGCACATCTTGAGTAGGTGAGGGTGTGGAGGTGTAACTGCTTTGAAGCCCTCTGTGCAGTCGTCTGTTATCTTTCCCTTGTGATCCCATCACAGTGCCCCATTGCTAATAGTTGGAAGCAAGCACCCATCACAGCCTTTTATAGAAGGGGTGACAATTCAAAGGTCTGACCCTTTTCAAGCAATAAAACAAAACAAAGTTTAAAAAGGCTTTCATTATAATGATATCTGGGAGTCAACTAAAAAGTGATTTGTCTCCTCGTCAGAGTCTTACAGACTTTAGGTTTATCTTGCTTGGAACAAGGGAGAGAGTGGGCTTTGGGAACTCTGGTCTGAGGTTATGAAGTATACTACCTGACATTCAGCCAAGGCAGTCCTGATATCTGGGTCTAGCTGTTTGGCACGGCTGTTTTAGAAGTTTAGTGACCTGGGGACTCTGGTGGCCTTGTTCCTTATACCTCCTCCAGTGTGAGTGTTATGTGGAGATCTGAAAATCCTGTGGAGATCTGCATTGCCTGTGCTCAGGTGACTGGTAAAAGGTATAAACTGGTAGAAAAATCATGACATCCATAGCCCCTTTCTTTGCTTCCTTGTTTTACTTTTTCATCTCTTCTTTTGTCTACTGAGCTTAGTCTCTTGATTAGATCAGAGGTTGACAAACATTTTCTGTAAAGAGCCAGATAGTAAATAATTTACTCTTTGCAGTCGCATGTGGTCTTTGCCACATATTCTTTGTTGTTGTTGTTGTTACAACCCTAAAAAATGTAAAAACCATTCTTAGCTCAGAGGCCATACAAAAAAAGGCTGTGTACTGGATTTGATTGGTCGGCAAAAAACCCCTCCTGGACTAGACTATGCAGCTTCAGAGATTTTAATTTTTTAAGTCTCTCTGAGTACCCAGGTGTCTCAAGAAACTAGAGGTGGGAGCACTGGTGGTGGTCCAAGTTGCTTAATGGCTGTTATTTCTTGTGAGAGGTTTCTTGTCTTGGTATTTGACAGCCTCAGTCTTCTGATATGTAAAATGAGAATTTTTCTAGAGACAGCCTAGTGGGCTGTATGGGAAAAGTCACTAACTTCTGCTTTAATTCCTGATTCTTTTATCATTTGGCATTTTTTTATAGTTTCTGTTTCTCTGCTGAAATACCCCCAGCTCTTTACATGTGTTGCCCACCTGTAGATCCTCTAAATATAGTCTCGATTTGACAGTTCCAACACCTAGACCATCTCTAGGTTTGGTTCTGTTGACTATTTTCTCTCTTGATACTGGGTCACATTTGCTTGCAGTTATATGTGCTTTGTAGTTTTTGATTGGTGCTGGTCATCATATGCAGGAGACCAGTAGAAACTGAGGAAAATAGTGTTTATGCCCAGAAATGGCCACTCTCCTTCTTTTGACAGGCTATTAGTGTGGGAGGTTGAGTAGCCTAGTTGAGTAGAATATGGGCTGTAGTGTTGCCTCAGCTTCAGCCTTTTAATATGTGAGTGTGGGATCAAACCCATTCTGTTTGTCAGGGCTTAGGACCTGAGTACCTGAAGGGTTCGTCTAAGTTCTCCTGACTGGCCACCAGACTATTTTATGGGCCCTAATTGTCTTTAATTGAGGGTCCTTCCTTGTCCCTCCTGCAGCTGCAGACGACTGCTGCTTGGTGGTCAGTGGAAGGCCTGGAGTACCTATAGGCTTTCTCTCAGTTCTGCTGCTCTGCTCACAGACTTCAGCAGGCCCTGTGCACTGATGTCTTGGGTGAATATGTGGAGGGAAGGTGTCTCATTCAGTTCTCCTGCTTTATCTTTAAGAAAATAATTAGGAAAATTCTCATGACTGATACTAGAGTTAGTGCACCCTGTTTGTTGTCATCACCTTTAAAGCACCCTTCACACCCCAAAGAAAATGAAAAGGGCAAAGTGATGGGACTGACCTCACTCCTGCTCTGAATGTCCAGGCCTGCATGGCTGCTAATGTATAGGGCTAGTCCTTCCACAGGATATGCAGGGGTCCACACACTGGGTAGAAAGGGCTGTGCCACACAGCTGCCCATCTGCATGCCCCATTCACCTTCACATTTGCTCAAAGAACAAGGGTGGTGGGTTATAGTTTAGAGAATTGGAATAATTAATTGGAAGGGACACTGTGAGGCCTCCTGGGTTCCCACTTAACCTGGCCTTGGTGTTATATGATGTGACAAATATTGGAGAAAGGAAAACTGTAGATGAGCTTACACGAAAACTGGCTTAATCTTTTTAGTTGATCACACACCAAAAATGAACTTTGATTTATTTCCTGTATATTTTATCTAAACTGAGGGTGGAGGAAGGCTGTAGAAACCAGACATGGTGTTCAGTCATGGGACTGAGAGTCTGGCATCTGTGTCCAGGCATGGCCCTCTGTTCATCACTACTGCAGTAGTGATGTCTGCCTTGGCCGGGTTGTTGTGAGAACCAAATGAGGAACAGATATGTACAATGCCTGGTGTCACAAAATGTTAGAAATGCTATCCTAGAGTGGTGTATTGAACAAACACGGGCTGTGAGGCTTCAGCTCTGTTCAGACGGCCCCCGTCACTGTGGTTCCTTCATGTTTCTATGATGCTTCCTTACCTGCAAGGCGAGGGGCAGGCAGTGCTGTGCGCTGCTAGGAAAGTTAGGATTTACTCTTCCTCCTTCACTTCCACCCATGTCTCCATGACAGAATTGTTGTGAACTGATTCTCAAAACAAATCGTGATTTTTTTTTTTCTTAAGGATGTGGAGTCAAGAAACAAGTGAGGTTCATGTATCTTCTGACTGGTTCTCTGGAGAGAGAGGCTGAATTCATTGGGGTGAGGGGGTCCTAGAAGCATTTTATTCATGGCCAGATGCCATGGGGCATCCCAGAGGTATGGTGTGGGTGTGGAATGAGGCTGTTCCGACTTAACCCTGCTGTTGAAAGACTCTTTTGCCTGTCTCACCTGGCTCTCTGTTCATCTCACTGCCTGGTTTCCACACCTGGCTGTGCATCTGGATCACCTGGGAACTTGTTAAAAATGCAGATAATTGGATCCGATACTGAAACAACTGGATTAGACTCTTGGATGGCTTGACCCTGGAATCTGTATTTCTAACAGCCTCCCATGTGATTCTGGTACAGCAAGCCCAAAGTCAGTGCCTGGACTGATGCCCAGAGCCATTGACCCCGGAGTGGTTTTTGGCCCTTTTTGCAGTCCAGTCACCCCAGGGATGTGAAGTGCTCCTTCCAGGGATGTGGCTCCCTGTGGTCCTCAAGCCAGGAGGCTGTACTGTTTGAAAAGTGCACCAGGTGATTCTGATAGCCTCCCCTGCTTTGTCTCCCTCTCCCTGATGCAGCTCCTGCCTAGATGAATAGCTTTGTCGGGCTTATTGACATCTAAGAGAAACAGATGCTCTTTTCTCTGCCAGGGACTGCTAGAGAAGAGAATCTGCTGTCTGTGTTACCACTCCCTTGGTGAGGGATCCAGGCCATCTGGGTTCAGCATTTTAGGGGATGGTAGTAAGACCTCTGATCCCGAATCCAAAGGGATGGCTGTGGGATGCAGGTGATACCAAGTGGCACTCATTGCACTCAGCAATAGCTCAGCTTATGTGAGAACCCAGAGCCTCAATTCTTTGCAGCAGCGGTAGCCATAGCCCAGATCATACTGGAGGCATGCAGCAGAAGCAAAATAAACCTTCTCGAGGGCTTGTGGGACTCTCGGGAGGGCTGCTGCTGGTCTGGTTACTACTTACTGCTGCCAAGTGGGCGCAACAGACCTGTGGGCTGAGCTTCCAGTATCTCCCCTGAGACGACTGTTGTGTTCTTGTTTCCTGTCCACTTCATTAGGTGCATTGTGATGGTATCCTGGTGTTATGATTTGAATATTTGTCCTCTTCAAAACTCATGTTGAAATTTAATCCCCAATGTGGCAGTATCGAGAGGTTACTGGGTCATGAGGGCTCTGCCATGATGAATGGATTGAATCCAGTTGTGGATTCACAAGTTGATGGATTAAGGAATTACCATGGGAGCAGGACTGGCAGCTTTGTAGGAAGAGGAAGGGAGACCTGAGAGAGCACACTCAGCCCCCTCGCCACATGATGCCATGCATCACCTCGGGACTTCTCAGAGAGTCCCAGCTAGCAAGAAGGTTCCCACCAGGTATAGCCCCATGACCTTGGACTTGTCAGCCTCTAGAACTATGAGAAATAAATTCTTTTTCATTATCAATTACCCAGTTTCAGATACTCTGTTATAAGCAAGAGAAAATGGACTAAGATACTTAGGGTGGAAGAAATCCTGTTTTTTCCTCAACTGTTTCATACATTTTTAACCACCAGATAGGTGGTGGTCACCCTGGTAGTGGGGAGAAGGACGATGGGGAAGATGTGGGGTTGGGTGGAGAGGTGTCTGGGGGAGGGTGTTCATCAGGACAGGCTGGCCTGTGTGGTGTCATTGAGCAAGGAGAAGGTGAAAGGCAGTCTTTAGCTGTTTTGAACCCTGTGGGGAGCTTGTGGACTCCTCCTCTTTAAAGAAAGCTGTTGCTCTGTGGACTGCTCAGATTCAAGTGTCGGGATTTCAGAATCTCACTGTTCTAGAATGGGCCTGCTGTAGGAAGGGGGAGCCCAACATTTTTTGAGTAGTAGGAGATGTGCATGTGTACTCTTTGTTTAAGAAGCTGGAAGGACATGTGGGTTTTGCAACCTGGGCTTATTTGGATTTTGTGGAGCCTCCCCCATCACCAAATCACAGGTCTGCAGATGCCTTCAGTTTTCTTTTCTCTGGCTATGGTGCCTGGCTCAGGCGACCTCTGCTATATGCTGACAGAAGCTGGACATCCTCATTAGCTGCTAACTTTGTTAGGCAAATGGCTGATTGCGGTTCCATTCCTGGTGTCACTGCTTCTAATTAGCAGATCACATGTCTCTGAAAATGTCTGTTAGCACCCGGGATGAGCTAAAGAGGCTGACAGCTGGGGCTAGGGGCTGGAGAGAACTGCGCAGAAGTGCTTTCTCTTCAGCCTCTTGAGGGTCCAGGCTGCCGACCTCAGCTAGGCTCCTTGGCCTCTGAGTGCCCACTGGAGCCCAAGGGAACAGAGCAGCAGGCTTCCTTGAAAATTGCACCAACTGGAGGGGTGATCTGAGCCATCTGGGAGTGGCATCGGAGCAGCAAGTGACACCCTTCCTGACTTCCTACTTTGTTCTTGAGAGAAGCCCAGGCCAGTCTGAGAGTTTTGGAGTTTCTTGTTTTGAACAGAGGTCTTACGTGGTCATGTGTGAAACCTGATTGGATTGGTGCCATCCCTCCTGACTTGCGTCAGATGATGTGCACTGGCAGTGAGGGCACAGGCAGTCAGAGGAAGCATCATCACCCCTTCTGCTTGCTCTATACTCGCTCCTCTTCCTTCAGGTCAGTGCCCACCAGCCCTGCCACTCTTCTGTGTGTGGATCAAGTGGGGCAGCCCTTACAGCCCTAGGACAACCTGACAGCAGTATATTTTCCTTTTCTCTCCTGCCAGAGTGAAATTGGGCTGGTGCCTTCCCACTTCTATGCACGCCTCTAGGACGCCAGCAGGGCTGGGGAGAGGGGAGGGTCTTGGTTATTTTAAGTCTATTTATGCAATTTATTCACATGGTTTTTGGGGAGCTACTATTCTGCTTTTTCCTTTTTGTGGAAAAATGTTTTCAATTTGTCAATGAAGCAGATTGTGTTTGCCCTCTTGGGGAGATGCCATCGCTGGTTACTGGCAAGGTATAGAATTGAAAAGGGTTATTTGGCTGAGAAACATCAACAAGTGTTTGCAGGTGAAAAGTCCCAGATTATTTCCCTTACCTTTTGTCTACTCGGTGGGTGAGCCGGGGCCCTATCTCCTGTGTGTTGGCTGTGAGCTGAGTGCTCTTGGGTAGACCAGTACATGCACCAGCTAGGAGGAGCTTTGGCTATGAGTGATGGAAGCCCAGTTGGCAGTGGCTTAAAGTGGAAGTGTATTCTTCCCACGAACAAGATACCAGGGGCAGCCATCTCAGGTGGTTATGGTAGCTTCATGCCTCAGAGGGATCCAGTCACCTCCTGTCCTTTTTTATCCCCCCCAAGACGGAGTCTCACTCTGACACCCAGGCTGGAGTGCAGTGGTGCAATCTCAGCTCACTGCAACCTCCACCTCCTGGGTCCAAGCGATTCTCCTGCCTCAACCTCCCCAGTAGCTGGGACTACAGGCGTGTGCCCCCACACCCAGCTAATTTTTATCTTTTTAGTAGAGGCAGGGTTTCACCATGTTGGCCAGGCTGGGACCTCCTGTCTTTTTGACTGGCTGTCCTCAGTGCAGCTCTCCTCATGGTGGCAGAGGGCTGCTGTGCCTTCAACCATCACATCAGTTTTCCAGTCAAGAAGATGGAAGGGCTGAGAGCCTTGTTCTAGTAAGGTTTTATTATTTTATGTGGGTGTGGGAGGGACACTCTTCCCTGGGAATTCTCATTGGCAGAACTGTGTTGCAGGGCCACCTCTAGCTACAAAAGGAGGGCTGGGATAGTGAGCAGTGTTACCTGGACATGTGACTGCCCCAAACAAAATCAGGATTATGTTATTTAAGAAGAGGGAAGAGGGACCGAATGCTGGTCAGGTGGTGAGAGCACTTTCTGTAACCTCGTGGCTTAGAAGGAGCCCAGCGTCTGGACTTTGTTACACCTGGGCTCAGATCCCCCAGGTGCTGTCTCTGTGACCCTGGACTCATTATTTAACCAAGTCTCAGTTTCCTCACATGTCAAATGGCACACCTCCTAGAGTTGTTAGCATGCTTTCGTAATATGTGAGCAAAGCCTTCAGCACATGGTCTGGCACATGGAAGGTGGTCAATACATTCTTTTCTTTCTGTTATGCCAAACTCCCCCAGAATGCACTAGGAGAGGAGCTGCACAGGTGACTAATAGAGTCTAAACGATAGAAGTGGGTAGTGATTTTCCACCGTGGCAAAGAAGGGATAGCGAACAGAGTGCTTTTGAGTGCAGGATCGCCGGCTGTTACCGGGTTGCTAATGTTCTAACCCTCCACCTTGGCTGGCTTCAGGCTTCAGAGGCCCCTGAGTACACCCCTCCCCGCCAGGTAGCCTTAATTCTAAAACAGACCTTCCAGATCCCGCTAGTTGTTCTTTCCTAACTCCCAAGGTTAATTTGTGCCTAGAGAGGAGATACAGCCATTCAGGGCTGCTGTCTCTGGGCTTGCATTCTTGCTGATGCCAGGACTGGCTTGTTTCGCTGACCTTGAGCTTGTGAGGGTGAGTGGGTAGGGAGCCCTGAGTGCTTGGCTCCCTGCCCACTTGGGTGTGTTCTTAGCAGAGTCAAGGCACTTCCCACCCCCTACACTTGGTGGTGTCTCCTCCTTCCTTATCAAATCTTGGCAAGGCTTCTCTGGAGGATTCTGGTACTCTCTTCTTGGCTATGACTTGGGTGGCTGGGCAGGGTGGCTAAGGGGTATTGCTGAGGAGAGTTAGAGGTGTGTGGCAAAGCCTTTTGCATGACACACATCAAGTAACAAAGCTCTGAGGCCGCTAGGACTAGACACACTGGGGGTTACAGTCTTTGTGGAAGGGCTTCTACTGAGAGCCTTTGCCCCTGCGCCCGTGCCCACAGGGAAGGGAGCACCTGCACATCAGCCTTGCACAGCGGGCACGGCCTGGGCAGCCTTGCTGGGAAAGTCATGACTTTCCTTTTCTTGATGCTGACTTCCTGCTCTCTTTCCTCTTCCCCAGTTGATTGAGTGCCTTCCCTAACACACACAGCCTCTGGTGCTTTTTTTCCCTTGTGTGTAGTGGTTCCCAAGAGGCCTGGCAGCCCTGCCCTGCCTCGGGCCTGCTCCTTTTCTACACCTCCCCTGGCAGCACTGGCGCTTGGTGTGTGAGTGCATCCAGCGCAGGATCCGCCCAAGAGCCTCTGTTCTTGGGGCTCCCAGGTGTCAGACAATGTTGAACACGGGGCCCATTCTCTAGCTGACTGGTCGGACATGATGTCGGCACCTTATCTTCATGCTGACACACACTGGACATTAATAGAAATATACCGCCATGTCACATGTGTGGAATTTCAAGCAGCCGGGAGGCGGGTACTTTCGATAGCCTATCGTGTGCTTAACTTCTTCCAAAGAGGTTTTTGATGAGAAATGAGTAGGGCTGTTAACTCCCGGCAGCCTGGCATGTGGCAGGTTTTCTTTTTTTTTCCTTTCCCCTTCTTGATTGTTCGCAGTGCTTCCTTAATCTTCACTCTGGAGGAGTGGGCTTGGCCGCTTCAGGACATTTTATTTAATCTGTGGCTGCACAGGCAGCTGCATGGTTGGCCTGGGTGCTGTGGGGCCGCAAGGTGGCCCGGGAGTACTGGGGGAGCCTCTCCTCAGCCTAAGTTGTCTGGCCCCGGGTTTTTTGCCCTGGTCTCAGCTTTCATGGCTGTGTACAGGGCTTTTGGGATCACTGGCTGCTTCTCTTCCGAGACAGCCTAAGCTTTTGGAGCTGTTTTTGTTTTTCCCGTCATCTCGTCTCCTATCTCTCTCTCAGGAGCTGCTGGTGATGCCTCAGTTTCTCTAGCTGAGGTCCAAAGCCCAGGAAAAGATCTTTACTCGGATGATCTGGGTCTTGGTGTGGTCTTTGTAGTCGTGTGTGACTTTGCAGTTATCATAAGAGAGACTTGTATTTGCAGCTCATTTCTGCTGCTTCTCTGGGATATCTCCATACACGTTCAGTTTTCCCAGCTGTAAAGTGAGATGATAATGCAATTCATAAGATTAGTATGGGGTTTCAGTGAGATAAAATTAAGTGCCTAGGAGAATGTCTAGACTGCAGTAGGCTCACAACAGAAATTATACCTAAACATTTTCTTAGTGAGGCTAAAGGTGAAAAGCATTCATGGCCACTGGCTTCTGGATCACGCTTCTCAGTCTTCCTACTAGTAAGGCTGGTCTTTAACCTTATTCCAGTTGGCATTTTCTTTCTGATAGCACTTCGTATATCAGAAATCTGCTTTACCACCGTCTTGGATTTCATCATGACTCAATTCTCAAGGCCCATCAGGTCTCGTGGCCTGACACGTCTCCCTGCCCTCAGGGTCAGTACTGACAGCTAGATATAGCCAGCACCTTCCTTCCCTTCATTTCCATGGCATTCCTCCATGCCCACGTTGCTGGATTATAGCCTTGGGTAAACTCCACCAGCTGGTTTCTCTGCATCCGGGCCTGGGCTCCTGGGGGCCGCTAGAGGCTGGATGAATGGGTTCTCGTGCAGTTCGTGCTCTCTGACCTCCTGGGCATTACCCTCTCTGCTGCTGCCTTCCTGTTGCTGTGTTCTAGCAGCACCCTCCTGTGCCCTCCCCACATCCACTTGTGAGTTCTCTCCATCCTGGCCTCACCGCCCTCTCCTCCTTGCTTCCTCTCCTCCTAAAAGGGGCCTCTCTGCCAGTGACCTGGATCCTGGATCTAGCTCTTCCCCTCCTCTTAGAGCGTGCTCTGTTATTTCCCCACTTTCTGCTCAGATCTCCTTGTCTAAAACCAATAGCCCTTTCCCAAGCAGCCACTCTGGTTGTCTCCTGGCTCTTCCTTTTCCTTGCCATAGAGTGTCTTGGAATCATAGTGGTAAAGTCATAATCTTTATTCTCAAACTTATTACAATTTGGCGTGATCTCAGAAATTACCGTGATTGGCTGGGTGCGGTGGCTCACACCTGTAATCCCAGCACTTTGGGAAGCCGAGGCGGATGGATCATCTGAGGTCAGGAATTTGAGACCAGCCTGGGCAACACAGTGAAACCCCATGTCTACTAAAAATACAAAAATTAGCCGGGCATGGTGGTGTGCACCTGTAATCTCAGCTACTTGGGAGGCTGAGGCAGGAGACTTGCTTGAACCCGGGAGGTGGAGGTTGCAGTGAGCCGAGATTGTGCCACTGCACTCTTGTCTGGACGACAGCGCAAGACTCCATCTCAAAAAAAAAAAAAAAAAAGAAAAGAAAAGAAAAGAAATTACCGTGATCTTCTTTCCAACAAATCTGATAACTTTCCTTCTTCACGTTTCCTTCAAGGGGTGTTTATCACCAAGCAGCTACTCTTCCTTTAAATGTCCCTTGTGTGAGCCTCTGTGCCTTAGCTCTCCTGCCCCCTTTCTGCATGCTCCATCTGTCCGTTCAACACATGTTCCCTGAGCAGGACTGCGGCCTAGTCTGGACTGGCCATCCAGAAGTGACCCGATCCTGACCCTGCTAGAGCCCCTGCTCCAGTTGGAGAAACAGATACCAAACAAGTAACTGTTACCAGCTGAAATAAGCGTACTGCTGTAGAGAGAGAGTGATAGTGGTGCCTTAATTTAGATTGAGGTCAGCTAATGCTTCTCTGTGGAGTGGACATTTGAGCTGCGACCTAGAGTGTAAGTGGGAAGGAGACAGAGTGAGGAGGAGGAGCTCTGCAGTTTGTGGGGAGTGCGCCCCGGACTGGGTGGTGGGGAGCTCAGTGAGTGAAAGTAGCTGCCAGCAAGAAGGGTGTGAACAGTGGGCGGGGACTCATGGGCACTTACAGAAACTGGGTTTGAGAAGCAGCGGGGAGTGTGTGAAAGGTTTTCATAGAAGTTCTGGGGAAGATGGCAGAGTGGGCAAGAGCAGAGGCAGGGAAATCAACAGGATTCCAAGAGCCCTTCAGAGAGATCATGGTGACCCAGACAAAGGACAGTGACAGTGTCTGGGGGAAGAATTATGTGTAGACAGAATTGATGCATTTGGTGAGGATGGGGCCTGTGGGGTGAGGAAGAAGGAAGTGTGGAGAATGACTCGGGTTTCTGGCCTGAGCCAGATGCCCTTTTTTGACAAGGAGATGCCTAGACTCCTCTCTGGCTTCCCTACCTCTGGGTCCTTCAATCAGTTATGGTCTAGATTGAGCTGCTGTAGCAGAGAGGCCCCCAGATACAGTGGCATACATAAGAAAGACTTGTTTCTCTTTCATGGAACTGTCTAAAGGTAGTCCAAGGCTAGTGGGAGCTCTGCCAGCCTCAGCAGCCTTGGATGCAAAGTGGTTGCTCCATTTCTCTCCAGTTCCTGAACAGTGTGAAGGGGACATGGGCCATGTGAGTGCATATCCATTTGGCTCTTTTATGGGCAAGACCAGAACTGGAGAGAAATGGAGCAACCACTTTGCTCCATTTGCCAATGATGGAACTGGGCTCCATCATTTCTGGACATATCTTGTTGGCTAGAAGATAGTCACATGACCACTGCTAGTGACAGGTTGTTTAGGAAATGTCTAGACAGTGTAGCTGGATGCCCAGCCAAAGCTCCATACCAAAGGAGGAGGAAAGAATGGCTATGGGGGGACAATTGGAAATCCACCACTGTTGTTTGTTGCCTCTTCGTTACCTCTTGAAAACTCCCACATCCACCTTGGCCCGATGTCTGTTCAGGGCTTCTGTTCTCTAGATGCTGGTTGGCCACACCTCTCCTGGTGCCTTCAGGTACCTCAAACTGAGGACGTCCAGTACAGAACCTGTCTTCTCTCCATACCTGGGCTTGAATCATTTACAAAACATTGAACAATTGGGATAGCTGCTCAATTCTCCATATTTAGCAGTGGAGGGGTCCTCGAGAAGGCACAATGCTGTTAATTCTGCCCAGACATTCATGGGGGTTGTTTCTGAGGAACAAGCAGGGAATATCCCACAGAGTTGTCTTGGACTATTTTCTCCTTGTGCTCACCTGGCCTTCCAGGCAGCTGACCTCAGGGCTTCCGCCGAGACCCCAGATGTGTGTGTCTTTGTTTGGAAAATGATCTGTCAAGATGCCACCCGCGGCAAAGCACACAGCTCTTCCCCTGGCTGGCTGTCCAAAGTATGGCCCTGGCCAGACCTCAGAGAGGGACAGTGTTTTCCACCAGATCAGACAGAATTGGAGAGAAGTGCTCCAGAGTTGGCGACTCCCTCCTGGGAGTTGCTTCAGGATGAGGACTGAGATGGAGGTTGAGCCATGTGGCCTTTGGTGCTAGAGACTCTGCTAGGGGCTGGCCCTGGCTAGGCATGGCTGCCTCTGGGCCTGAGTCTTGAGTGCCTGGACACCCCTGGCATGAGAGGCAAGTTCCCAGAACTTTCTCCCAAACCTCCCTGTAAATGAACAGACCCACCTAGCTTTAATGCTAATTCCTTTTGCAATGAGCCTGGACTTCCTTGTTTCCCAGTTAAAGCCAGCCCATTAACACTGCCCCATCTGTCACCATAAATGGAAAGTTTTTCTAACAGGTGGGCAGGCAGTTCTCCCATGCTAATGAGGAGTCCATGAAGTTCCTCCAGGGACTGACATTATGGCTATGGGCCCTGCCTTTGCTGTCTCTACAAGAAGGCACAGCTGAGCAAGGGCAGTTGGTGCCCTGTGCTGACCCCAGCATAGCCGTCTTGACCTCTTGAGGCTCTGGAAGGTTAGGAGAGAGAGGAGCAGTGGTCTAAGGCTTCTCATCTTTCTTGCCCTCTGGTTTTCCCTGGAGTCCCCACTGGTAGGGCTGAAAAGGAATTTGTGTTTTTCTTTTGTGTCCAGGCCTTGCGGGGCATCTGGGGGACTGTTTTTTTTTTTTTTTCCTCTGGGCCTCTGGTTGCACTTCTTTTCCTCACTAAGAATTTGCCACCGTGTGTGGTAGCTCATGCCTGTAATTCCAGCACTTTGGGAGGCAGAGGTAGGCTGATTGCTTGAGGCCACAAGTTCGAGACCAGCCTGGGCAACATGGCAAAACCGTGTCTCTACAAAAATTACAAAAATTAGCCAGGCGTGATGGTGCACACCTGTGTTCCCTGCTACTAGGGAAGCTGAGGCACGAGAATTGCTTGAGCCTTGGAGGTCGAGGTTGCAGTGAGCCAAGATCATGTCACTGCACTCTAGCCTGAGTGACCCTGTCTCAAAAAAAAAAAAAAAAAAATTGATGCCTCCATTGCCCTAACTTGATTTTTGTCTGCTCCCCTAGGGTAGCCAGATTCTGCTCCTTTGCTGGGGCCCTCTGGCCAGAGCAGACCTGGGTTTTTAGGGTTTTGGAGTGTGAGTTTTAGTATATGTGCTGCCGAAGCGAGCACGAGAGTGTGAGTTTTTTTTTAATTCTTCTTCTGTTATGTCTAGCAGCTAGGATTGGAGGCTGCGGTATGGTGTGAATTCAGGAGCCGGGTTGCCTGGGGTCAAATCCTGCTTCCCAGTTGTGCTTCCTGAGGAGGGCACTGAATCCTCTGTCGTCCCTGCTGGTGATCCTGTCTCCTCCCTGGATAGTCGTAAGACTTCTTGAGATAGGAGACAAGCTTAGAGCAGCACCAGGTGCACAGCACATGGAATGTGCTGTACTGCCCTCTGAGGTTTACCAGTTACGCCCCTCCAAGGCCCTGTACCCTGTCCACCTCCGGGACATGGCCTCATGCATAGTAAAATTCACTTATCTAATGGCCATGTAAAAATCACAGCTTTTAGGCCAGAGTCTTAGGATGAGGCCAGAGCTTAGAACCTGTGTGTGTGAGTAGGGGCACTCTAGGACTAGCATTTCGGAATTGGCATTCCTGTCCCATGCATTTCCTGTGCTTCACTGGGGACAGGCTCTGGGTGCAGGAGCTGTTTGGGCTTAGAAAAGGTGGGGAAGAAGGCTAGCCTCTGAGAATGCAACTGACTCCTTCCTATTTTTCATTTGTCACTGGTCCCCGGGAAATGGTTTTCTCCGGTAGTTTTGGTTATTGCCACAGCCTGAGAGAACCCCACTGTGCCTTGTGAATGAAGTCCTGGAACTGTTGGCAGGACTCTGGTCACAGCAGCCTCTCTTCTGGGATCCAGTCTCTTCCGGTTATGTGTGAGCAGAGCCCACTAGGTGGCAGGCCTGGGCCACTCGTTGACTGGAAGGACAGGCGTGCTGGGAGAAGGTCTTGGGCAGGGTGGGGAGAAGGCTCCTTCCCCCAATGTCATCCTCTGAGGGCCTGTAACCTGGTAACTTTGAGACTGATTAAATCTAGCTGAGGAGGCTGAAAGGCCCTCTACCCAAGGCCTGGTCTTTCATCTCCTGTCCTCTTTTTGTTAGGAGACCTGGCTTTTTGGTGTTATCTGACCTCCCTTTGTTGTGGCTACCCTCGGGAGGCAGGTGCAGATCACCAGCTTTGTACTGCCCTGTGGGGATTTAGCATCCCATTTTCCCCACCCCTTTAGTGTGGCTTGCTGAGAAGGGCTCCCTTTTCTCTCACCCTGTTCTTCTCCTCATCCAGAAAGTTACTGATGGCTTGGTTTGGATCCAGAAAATGTGGAGAAGGAGCAGTTGGGATTAGATGAGGAAGGAGAAATGTTGGGGTTTTATGATGGGCTGGGCTAGGGCATTGACTCCTCAACCCCAGCTACTTTGTTCCTAGACCTTGTAAGTCACATTGTCATTGCCAGGTACCTGAGGTTAAGGCCAAATTAAGAACTGTGTCTGTGGACTGCTTCCCCAGCTGGCAGAGGGGTGGGGAATAGGAGGATTCCTTGCATTAGGCCTTCTCTTGGTAGCTGGTGGCACCCTTCAAGCGCCTTTTCCTTGGCTGCTTTTTGCAAAACAAGCAGATTCTGACTTTCTTGTGGGCGGATGGACTGTCACACGATTTTGGCAGCCAAGGGGATTTTTTCAGGGCCCAGGGAAGGGACATGGAGCAAACAGCTAACATAGCAATGACTTGGACTTCCCATGGCAAGCAGCCGTTGCATGAAGGAACCTCAAGTTGGCATCTGTATATGGCCATGCTTGCTTATTTCTGTGAAGAAGCCAAGGTCCGTCAGCAGGAGCTGTGCAGTCCTTTTGCCCACCTAGAGGTTGAGGAGGAGGGGCACTGAGGCACTCATAGCTGGGTGCAGATCATTCCAAAGACATTCCAGGAGCATGCTGCAGCCCGCCTGCATGCCTGCCATAGCTCCAGCTTGTAAACCGGCCTTGGGGTGGAGTTCTCTGTAAACATTGGATGGGGCCTCTGTAGAACTGGCATCAACAGAGAGTTTGTCTCAACCTTATCGGGACCTTGGCTAGCATTCTCTTCCCAGATAAAGATCAGTGTCCTGCCTCTGTTCTTGCCTTCTCTTCATCTGTCCTTGCCCCCGTCTCTCTCTCTGGTGTACAGGCGCATTGCCCAGGGCTTCGTGGGCTGCCTTTCTGCAGCAGTGGGTGAAGAGAGGGCCCATGGGCTTCGTTCTTCCTGCTCTGTGGGCCGCAATGCTCCAGGAAGAGTCTGGGTGGCAGTGGGCACCGAGGGCTGTGGTGGGCATATGCTGAGCCTTGTTTGAAGTGGTACCACCTGAGAGGTACCAACACGTGGCCTGGAGAAGCTCAGTAGTACCTGCTTTCCCTGAGAGGGGTGGAGAGGAAAGGGATTGCCAGGTTTGAGTGTTTATTGGGAAGGTGATGTATAAATTACATGTGGAGGCGGGGGATCCTGTTAGAATATTCACATGCTTCCTTAGAGTCCCAACAGCACTGACATCCTTGTGACCCCGATCTGTAATCTCTGGTTTGTCCACATTAGTCCATAAAATAGTCATAGCAGTTAGAGCTACAGTTCTTTGGATCACAGTCTGAACTTCCTTGAGAGGAAGTAGCAGGTAATAGAAAAGGTTAAAAGAATCTCATCTGTGTTACTGAAACAAGTTGTATGACCTTGGTTAAGTGTCTCTGGGCATCACTTTCCACATCTGTAATACAGGGACAGCAATATTGACTTCACAGGCTTGTTGCAAGGATCGAGTGTAAATATCTTCAAAGTGCCTAGCTCAGTGCTTCACCTACCATAGGTCCTAGAAAGCAATCATTCCCTCCAGGAGATGGTGCCAGCAGCTGGCTGTGTCAGCACATGCTGCCCTTCAGCCCCTAAGCCATGTACCCAGCCCTTTGGGATCATGCAAATCTCCCTGTAGACATCTGTGCCAGAACACCCAGTGGCACCCCTTGTGGCTGAGCTCTTTCTAAGGTACCAGCTGTTGGCAGAGGAGCAAGCTGGGGTAAGGAGGCGAGCCTGTCCAGGAACATTCTTTCTTTTCCTCTCCAAAGCAGGCTGTGTCTAACAGCTCAGCTTCCGAAGTGAAAATCCAGTGTGCTCCTCCTAACTGGTTTTCAGGGGAGATTGATTTTTGCCAGTGTAACTGCTGCTAGGAACCCTGATGTCTCTCTCCTTAGGGATCATGTCCCTCCAGATGAATTTTGCTTTTAGCCCCCATTGAATCCACTTGCCACCTTTTCTAGCAGGACCTGTTTAGGAGCCCTGGAGATGAAATGGTAGGCACCTTTGGTGCTTTGGCCTTTGGAGGCTGTCCCTCAGAACGTCTTCAGGCTAAGAAGCTGATGGGCAGGAAGGGCAGTGGCCACAAGGAGGGAGCGCAGCTGCTGCCAGTCTCCTGGGTCTGGCATCTTCCCGCTGGGGGCCATGAGTTGTCATATTCTAAAATCCTGGGGAAATGGGGAGTGTGGAGAGAATCCAAGCTCCTCGAGTACCCGAAGAACAATGGCCTGGAAAAGAGGAGGCCAGCTGTGTTCTGGCTCTAGCGAGGGCAGAGGACAATGGATTGGGCATAAGCAATGCCAGACAAGAATGTGAGGAGGGAGAAGGGTTCAAAGAAATCAGAGTTGACAACTTTCCTCAGGACCTGTCCTGGATGGCAGGCAGCATCTTTGTCTTCAGTTGGGAGGAGAGGTACCAGGAACGATCAACAGCTGGGAATGCGTTTTTGAGGTTTCTATGTCCATCTAGCTCAGCCCTGTCACTGTATAGGGCAGCCCAAGGCCCAGGGTGAGGCTAGGTGGCCCGTCCAAGAACCTGAGCGAATGCCCATGTCTGCGAGTCCCTGGGCATGTGTCCTGGGGCCCTGGGTAACATCCCTGGCTGGAGGGTCATCTCTGAGGCTCTGCAGCACAGCAGGTATGAGGAAGTGTCTTCTACACTGTTTCTTGAAATCCTGTCGTTTCACCAGGCTCCCCAGAGAGTCTGCAATATATCTGTATTTCAGTCACTGTAGTTCTCTTTTTGGCAGCCCGATTATTTAGGCCTGACAGGTAGGCACAACTGTCTCATTAAATGCAGATATATTTGTGTGACTTAAAAAAATGGAACATTCCATTAGTCTAAAAAAAGATACCAGTGGCTCCCCTTTTATTCATAAACTCAATGTATCAAAATTTGTGGTCATTAAATTTATGAGATGGGAATGAAGTCATGGCTTGTACCTTCTTATTGTGAAATACCCAGGTGTTGGTGGCGCTATTATCTATGTGTGTGTGTGCATGCCTGTGCATGTGTGTGTGTGTGTGTGTAGACACAGCCATTCCTTATGCTGCTCTCCTGGATCAGGTGCTTTGTGTAGGTTTTCTCATTTGATTCTCACAGTGCCTCTTTAGGTAGGGGTAGTGTTGCCCCTTTTTGCAGATGACTTTGAGGTTCTGGGAGGTTAGTAAACTGTCCAGGGCCATACACTGGGTCTGTGCAGGGCTCGGAGAGAATCCCTGTCGCAGCAGCAGCTGGTTGTCTGTGGGTACTGGTGCTAGAGAGCCTGATGGACATTGCAGCTGGAACACAGGACAGAGTTTCCCACTATGGTCATGATTCCTTTTTTTTTTTTTTTTGAGACGGAGTCTTGCTCTGTCGCCCAGGCTGGAGTGCAGTGGCTGGATCTCAGCTCACTGCAAGCTCTGCCTCCCGGGTTTACGCCATTCTCCTGCCTCAGCCTCCCGAGTAGCTGGAACTATAGGCGCCCGCCACCTTGCCCGGCTAGTTTTTTGTATTTTTTTTTTTTTAGTAGAGACGGGGTTTCATCGGGTTAGCCAGGATGGTCTCGATCTCCTGACCTCGTGATCTGCCCGTCTCGGCCTCCCAAAGTGCTGGGATTTCAGGCTTGAGCCACCGCACCCGGCCTGTGGTCATGATTCTTTACCAGCCCCTCTGCCCACCTCTACCTTGGACCCATAGCTTAGAATCTGGTGCTGGGGAAGGTAGAGAGAGGAAATAGAGATTGCAGAAGCCTCTTGAGTGATTCTGTAAAATACACCCACTATTGAGAATTAATGGTTTTTGTAAAAGGAGAAAGATAAATGTTACTAAAATGCTTCTCCTTTGTCTCCAATAGAGCTGCCTGGGGAACCACAGGCTGCTGGAGAGCCTGGCCTCCTGAAGGGAGGGTGTCCGCTTGTTTCTCACCCCAGCTGGACCGTGGAGAGCTTTTTCCATTGTGATATACATGCTGTATGCTGTAAGGCAGGGGGGAAGTGGAATGTGTAGCTCACCAGTATTTTTCAGGATTGCTTCTCTTTATAAATCCAGGTCTCCCTACTCTGTCATACCCACACCATAGGCTGATGGTCCTGGATAACCTTGAGCAAATTACCAACACTCTGTGGCTACAGTTTCCTCAGTTGTAGTATCAAGCAGCCTCACGGGGCATGAGGACTAAATGGGAAATCTTTCATTTACCTGTTCGTTCAACAGGTATTTATTGAAGATTCTGTGCACCACGCTCTGTTCCAGGCATTGGGGATACAGCAGAGCAGAACAAAGCTCTTACCCTTTAGCACTTGTGTACTAGTTGTATGGAATGTAAGGATGGAGAGATAGTAAACAAGTAGATAATAGGTCAGTGGTAAGTATGAGTGGTTAACCTTAGTCTGGTTATCTACTTGTGTCTTGTTAATTAAGGCAGGAATCACGTCATGTATGTTTGTTTTCACCTGTGTCCTCGTGCACTTGCAAATTAACTGGTGGTATTACAGATTTCTACCTCTTCCTCCTTTCTTTTTTAGCATAGGGAAGAAAGCCTGAACAACCACACATGTATTTGTTTTTCTTGATAAAATCGCAGGTTGTATGGGTTGAGCCCCCCAAATCTAAAAATCTGCTGTCTAGAATGCTCCCAAATTCAAAACTTTGCAAGTGCTGATATGACACTCAGAGGAAATACCCTTTGGAGCATTTTGGATTTTGGGTTTTCGGATATGGGATGTTCAACGTAAGATTAGTGCAAATATTCAGAAATCACAGAAAATTCAAAGTCTGAAACACTTTGGTCCCAAGCATTTCAGATAAGGGAAACTGACCCTGTACTTAGGGACTTTGTCATCCTGTCTGAAAGAAGTCTAGGGGAAAATCCTTAACAACACTAAAGCAGTGATGAGGTAGTGGTGGGGCAAGGGGGCTGAAAAGGAAGAGGGAAAATATTGCTCTGGAAAGACAACTTTAAAAGTAAAGGGCTTTGTTTATGGTGTATAAATCATTGGGAAAGTAGAGAAAGTGAACACAGACTTCTTCAGCAAGCTCAAACTAGTGCGAGGAGGCATTTTGCAAAGACTGAAGAATAGGAAATGCCACTTTTGCTTATTGCATAGATATCTTGAGGTAGGTACCATGAGGTGGTACAGGTTAGAAATCTAAGCCAGTTTCAAGAAAACTGGTGTGAAGTAAACTTAATACCTTCTGGACAAGTAGGCCCCAGAAACGAGTAAGGCATTGTAAGAAAACACAGCAGGGATTGGTGAGCACCTGAGCACTGCAGAGCTCTGGGAGTATGAGCCCAGGGGTGCCCAGCTGCCAACAGGGGTATCTATGTGAATTTTTGGGTGTCAGCAACTAATTCAGACTTTAAAAAAGAAGAGGGGGGAGGAGGAGGAAGAATAAGAAGAAACTGCTATGGTATAAATAAAACAAATCTGAAGGCTCAATGGGATCCAGTGCCCTACCAGATGATAAACTAGTTTGGATGAACCCACTCTCAGGTCTTTTGGTAGAAGGCAGGTTTTTGGTAAGTTTTTGAGCTGGAATTTAGTAGCAGATGAACTCTTGGGCAAGCCCTCTGTGGCCCAATGATAACCTTCAGTTTGCATCTGTGAAAGAGGCCACTACCAGCTGCTCCATGTCTGTGGGGAGCTTTGAAATCTTGATTAAAAGTCCCCAGCTAAATAGAGAAGATGCTTCTGGTGTATTGACAATCTTTCTGTGGCCATCAGCGCCCATCAGTAGGTCCCGCCTCCAGCGTCCCTTCCAGCCTGTAGCTGTGTCTGCTATTTTTAGCTCTTCTGCAACTCCATTAACCATATCCACCTCCTCATGCCACTTGTCTGTATGTTTAATTATGTAAATGGCATTACAAATCACAGTGGTGTTGAACTACATCTCATTTCTCACAGCAAATCAAAGCATGTTACACTGTGTCTTTTTGGCCATCCGTTCAGTCTGAAGGTAGACACAGTGGAGGGTGATTGCTTTCTTCTTGTGAGGAAGATGAGTTGGGAAAATGGATGTTTTGGTAAAAGTGATTTCATGGGATGCATGTGGGATCGCACTAAGCGGTTGACTTTTGTTCTTTTAACTTAAGATAATGTCTATTAAGCCAGTTCTTTGCTGTCCTATTTTTAGCCACTCTCAAGTTTGTAGGTGAGCAAGCAGCTGTGTGCAGTCTTTGAACTATAGGAGGAGGATGAATGGAGCCAGTAAGACTTTCCTTTGCCAGGTCACTCGTAGGAGGGATGCGTCTGAGACCGCCCTGTGTCCTCCTCTCTCATTACCTCAGTGCCGGAATGCGTTCTTTTAGAAAGCCACCCCTTCTGTCTACCCTGCGTCACTTATGTTGTAATTGAAGCTCATTTCCTTTTGACTGATGTTCAGTAAAGAATAAATGGTCAATACCCTTCCTGGAATAAGTCTTCACTTTTTGTGCTCTGCTTTGGATCGCATCTGTGGGCCCTGTGTGCTTTCTCACTCTCCGCTACCTCTTGCTCTCAGCTCACCAGCGTGGTCAGGTCTGCCTGTTCTCGCCAGTCCAGTCCTGTGGCCTCCTGCAGCCCTGCCACCTTCTACCAGCAGCTCTCATTTCTCATTGCCTGTTCATTTGTGGTGTTCTTGTAATCCAGTGGTTAGCCCTACTACTCTTCTGAAATGATTCACTCAGATCCTTTCCTGCCTTCCAAAGCCAGAGTGTTCTCCAGGCCTCACTCTACCTGTATTGTTATTGAGTCATGTAAGAGTTACTTGGATATATTGTAATTTCATCCATAAATACTTGAGTATGCATCTCATCCCCTTAAGAACAAGAACATTCTCCTGTCTCACCACAATAAGATGATTGTACTTTCTACCTAACATATAGGCTACATTCAGTTTACCTTGTTGTCCCAATCAAGTCTTTTGTAGTGGTCTTTTGGAATTCCAAGATTCAGTCAAGTACATGCATTTCTTATAGTTGCTGTGTCTCTCTTGCATGCTTTAATTGAGTAGAACAGTTTTTCCCAGGCCTTATTTAGTCTTTTATGATATTGACGTTGAAGATCCCAGCTAGACTGTCTCTACAAAACCACTTGGATTTCTCTGATCTTTTCCTCATGATGAGGTTCAGGTTAAATATTTTGGTCAAATAGGTGACACTGGGTGCCTTTGTGCTCTTCTCACTGTATCGCATCAGGAGGTACATGATGGCAGCTACTCTCACTCTTGGCACTATTAAATTTGATTACTTGGTTAAGGTGGTTTATAACACATTTTGCTATGGTAAGGGTCTGTTCTTGTATTACTGTGATGAAATACCTGAGGCTGGGTAATTTATAAAGAAGAGGTTTAATGGGCTCAGGGTTCTGAAGACTGTACAGGAAGCATGGCACTAGCATCGGCTCACTTTTGGAGAGGCCTCAGGAAGCTTTTACTTATGGTGGGAAGGCAAAGCGGGAGCAGGCATTTCACATGGTGAGAACAGGAGCAAGGGCTGCGGAGGTGCCACACACTTAAACAACTAGATCTTGTGAAAACTTGCTCACTATGGTGAGGACAGCACCAAGCCACGAAGGATGTGCCCCATGACCCAAACACCTCCCATCAGGCCCCACGTCCCACTGGGGATTACATTTCCACATGAGATTTGGGTGGGGACAAATGCCCAAACTATATCAGGTACCTGTTCCTTTTTGAAATTAATAAGTAATCTTTGTGTTGATGCTTTTCTAGTGTGTGGGATATCCTGTTTCCAGCCTTTCATCTAATAATTTTCTGCCCATTGATGATTCTTGATTTTTTTTTCAGTTCTTCTATTGTGGTAAAATGTATATAAAGTAAAATTTGCCATTTAAATCATTTTTAAGTATACAATTCATTGGCTTTAATTATACTCACAATGTTGTGCAACCATCACCACTCTCCTTTTCCAGAACTTTTTCATCATTCCAACATGAAACTGTACCCATCAAACAAAAATTCCCCATTTCCCATATCTTCAGTCCTGTCAACTACTGCATTCTACTCTGTCTCTATGAATTTCACTACTCTAGGGACCTTATATGAGTGGAATCATAACAGTATTTGTCCTTTTGTAACTGGCTTATTTCACTTAATATAATGCCTTCAAGGTTTATCTGTGTTATAGCATGTGTCAGAATTTCTTTCCTTTTTAAAGCTAAACAATAGTCCATTGTATGGACAGGCCACATTTATTCATCTGTTGATGGACACTTGAGTTGTTTCTACTTTTTGGCTGTTGTGAGTAATGCTGTGAACAAGAGAGGGCAAATATTTCTTCAAGACCCTGCTTTCAATTCTTTTTTTTTTTTTTCTTCATTTGGAGACAGGTCTTGCCCTGTCACCCAGGCTGGAGTGCAGTGGCACAATCATAGTTCACTGTAACCTCAAACTCCTGGGCTCACGTGATCCTCCTGCCTCAGCCTCCTGAGTAGCTGGAACTACAGATGTGCACCACCATGCCCACCTAATAAAAAAAAAAATTGTAGAGAGAGGATCTTGCTCTGTTGCCCAGGCTGGTCTCGACCTCCTGGCCTCAAGTGATCCTCCTGCCTTGGCCTCCCAAAGCATTGGGATTATAGGCATGAGCCACTGTGCCCTGCCAATATATATACTCACACACACCCATAAGTAAAAGTGTTGGATCATGGATTAATTTTGTTTTAAATATTTTTAGAAACTGCCTTACTGTTTTCTATAGCAGCTGCACCATTTTACATTCTTACCAGTTTCTCCACATCTTGGAGATGAGAGGTCCAGCTGCTCCACATCTTTGTGTGTCTCCATCTTCACATGGCATTCTTCCCTCTGTGTCTGTCTCTGTATCCAAATTTTCCTCTTCTTCAAAGGACACCAATTATATGACATTTAGGGCCCACTTCATTTTAACTAATTACATCTGTAAAGAATATAATTATGTATTTCCAATTAAGGTCACATTCTACACATCGTAGCTCACTCCAGCCTCCAATGGCTGGGCTCAAGCAGTCCTCCTTTCTCAGTTTCCCAAGTATATGTGACTGTAGGCATGCACTACCATTCCTGGCTAATTTTATTTTTTAGTAGGGACAGGGTCTTGCTATGTTGACCAGTCTGGTCTCAAATTGTTGGCCTCAAGTGATCCTCCTGCCTTGGCCTCCTAAAGTGCTGGGATTACAAGTGTGAGCCACCGCACCCAGTCTTGTTAATTGTTCTTTAAATGTTTGGTAGAATTCACCACTGAAGCCATCTGGTTCTGGACTCTTCCTTGTTGGGAGGTTTTTGATTACTGACTTTGATTACTCTTGTTAAAGTCTTTTGAAATGTTCTGTTTATTCTTGAGTCAGTTTAGGTAATTTGTGTGTTTCTAAGAATTAGTCCTTTTCATCCAGGTTATCCAATTTGTTGGCATATATTTGTTTATAATGCTCTTTATGTCCTTTTTATTTCTGTAGAGTCATTAGTAATGTCCCTATTTTTATTTCTTATTTTAGGTATTTGTATTTGCTATCTTTTATCTTTGTCAGTCTTGCTAAGGGCTTGTCAATTTTGTTGATCTTTTAAAAGAAACAACTTTTGACTTCATTGATTATCTTTTGTTTTTCTATTCTCTGCTTCATTTGTCTCCATTCTAATAATCTTTATTATTTCCCTCCTTTTGCCAGCGTTGGGTTTAGTTTACTCTTTTTCTAGTTCTTTAAGGTATAAACTTAGGTTATTAGTTTGAGATCTTTCTTGTAATGTAAAGATGTATGCTATAAATTTCCCCTTGAGCACTGCTTTCCCTCTGTCCTGTAAGTTTTGGTATGTTGTATTTTTGTTTTCATCCATTTCAAGTTATATCCTAATTTCCCTGTTTTCTTCTTTGATAAATTGGTTGTTGAGTATGTAATTTCCACAATATTTGTGAATTTTTCAGTTTTCCTTCTCATTGATTTCTGCCTTCATTCCATTGTGATTGGAGAAGATACTTATGATTTCTGTCATCTGAATTTATTGAAGCTTGTTTTGTGCCCAATATATGGTGGAGTGTTCTACATATGTCTGTTAAGTCTCATTGGTTTATAGTATTGTTCAAGTCCTCTGTTTTCTTATTAATCTGCTGTCAAATTGTTCTGTTTATTATTGAGAATAGGGTATTGAAATCTTGAACTGTTATTTTAGAACTATTTGTCCCTTTTATTTTATGAATGTTTGCTTCCTATACTTTGGAGCTCTGTTTTTCGGTGCATGTATATTTATACTTGATATATCTTCTTGATGAATTGACTCTTTTATTAACATACATCCTTTTTTGTTTCTTGTGACTATTTTCTACTTAAAGTCTACTTTTTTCTGCATATTATTATAGCCACCCAGCTCTTTTAGTTATTTTGCATACTTTCAGTTCCAGCCTATGTGCCTTCGGATCTAACGTAATTCTCTTGTAGACAGCTTATGTATCCTTTCTGCCAATCTCTGCCTTTTGATTAGAGTGTTTAATACATTTACATTTAAAGTAATTATTGAGAAGGAAGGACTTTTGCCATTTTTGCTATTTGTATAGCTTTTGTTGTCCCTCAGTCCTTCTATTTCTGCCTTCTTTTGTATGTAGTTGATTTTTCTAATGTAGTTCACTGATTTGATTCCCTTCTGCTTTCGTCCTTTCCTTTCGTTTCTCCTTCTTCCTTTCCCCTTTCCTCTTTCTCCTTTTTCTTTTCCCTTTTCCTTTTTCTCTCTCCTTCCTTTCCTTCTGCTCCTCTCCCTTTCCCTCTTCTCCCCTTTTGTTCCCCTCTTCTCCCTCCGCCTCCTCTTTCAACAAGGTTGTGCTCTGTTGTCCAGGCTGCAGTACAGTGGCATGATCATAGTTCACTGTAATCTCAAACTTCTGGGCTCACACAAGCCTGCCTCAGCCTCTTAAGTGCCTAGGCCTACAGGTGTTTGCCACCATGCCCAACTATTGTTTTTGTTTGTTTATTTGTTTGTGTTTTTTTTAAAGATGGGGTCTTGTTATGTTGTCCAGGCTGGTCTTGAACTCCTGGCCTCAAGTGATCCTCTTGCATTGGCCTCCTAAAGTGCTGGGCTTACAAGCGTGAACTACCGCACTCATCCTCATTTTTTTTTAGCGTATATTCTTCAGATACTTTCTTTGTGGTTACAATGGGGATTACAGTTAACATCCAACATTCTAACAATCCAGTGGAATTGGTATCAGTTTAACTTAAAATCTGTGTCAATTCATGGAGACAGAAAGTAGAATAGAAGTTACCAGAGTTATGGGAGAGGAAGATGAGGAATTATTGTTTAACCAGTAAAGAGCTTTTGTGTGGGATGATGCAAAAGTTTTGGAAATGGATAGTGGTGTAGTTACTCAGCATTTTGGATGTACATAATGCTGAAATTGTATGCTTTACAAAGGCTTAAAATGGCATATTTTATGTATGTTTTACCACAGTGAATAAAGCTAATATCAACTAACTCTGCTCCTGTATAGCTCTGCTCCCCTATTTATGTTTTTGTCACAAATTATATTTTTATACACTGTGTCCCAATAATACAGATTTATAATTTTTTTGTTTTTTAGACAATGATGTCATTTATTTAAAATGTTTACTCCAAGAAATATATATATATAAAATAAGATATATATATAAATATAAATGTGTGTGTGTATATATATATAATAAGACAATTAACAGCACTAAACCAGGCACCTTCAACCAAATCACAACCTTCTCTTTGATTCCCCTTCATGCTAATCCTCTTTCAAATATTTTTTCCTGAGGTGGAAGACCAGTCAGATGCCCATGGGGTCAGTGCCAAGCACATTCCCAGCCGGGCAACTGAGAACCTTTCTCTAGGAGTGCACGATGCCCTTCTCCCCAGCTCCTTGTTTTAAAGGATTTAACCCATTAGGAAGTTCATTTTTCGATCTAAGCTAAAAGGAAGTGCAGTTCAAGGCTGTCTTCACTTCGAAGGTCCCTTTCCTGCTCCAGTCCCTGGTTAGGGTTCTAGAAGAGGCTGGCTGCCAGGTTTACGTGAGGCTGCCAGAAAATCTAAGTCCAACTCCGCCCAGGGCAGCCCCTGCAAAGGCTGGGACCTCAGGTGCTACATCCTCAACCCTCTCAGTGACCACAACTCAAAGGAGAGACTTCAAGGATTCCAGGAGCACAGGTGCCTGGGCTGCGTTCCAGGAAAGAGACCTGTCCAGGAAAACGGATCAGGTCGTTGCATGGAAGCATGAGTCAGAGATAGTGGTTTTGGGGTGATTTAGACAAATTAGGTTAGTTTAGCAAAGCTCTGAAGTGGCAGAAGCTTCTCCCCTGGACTACTGATTGAACACAGAACAAGAGATGTGCCTGGCGTCAGACTAAGTCTTGGAGAGATGCAGGCCAGTCTCCTCCCACAGGGCCTTGGGACTGGCAGGACAGACACTGCTACGTGCCCTCCAGGGCAGGAGTCACAGTAAGGAGTGACTGGGGTGGAAAATAGGGAAATAAGCAACAACAACTAGATCATTTTTTGGCATTTTAACATGGAGACAGTGACGTGGTAATAATAGCAAAAGCAAAAACAAAACAAAACAAAACAAAAACTTGAAGAGACCAATATTTAACTTTCCCATCCACCTAAGTCTCACATTTAAGTTCTATTTTCATCTGCCCCGTAAGCACCACTGAATTAAAAAAACATATATATTTTAAAGCACCCAAACCAGTCCAGACCCTCTGGAAACCACAAGCCCCAGCCAGAGCTGTCGCCTCTCTTGGGTCCAGGCTAAAGGAGGGTTCCAGGAAAGGCACCTTGTAAGTCATTCAGCACAGCGAGCTCGGGCACGGGCACTTGACGGGGACGTGGGTGGCAGTCACAGCATCCGTACTGACACGCAAGGAAGGACACTCTGGTAATCCCAACTATTTGGTACCAGAGCCAAGCAAACATGACTAAAGGGAGCTGGGTCAGCAGAACGGTACCCCGAGCCTCAGCAACAGGATGGCCCATGCGAGGCAGGATCCAGGCGGGGGAGAAAAGGAGACCAAAGCACAAGGCGACCAAGGCTGGTACGGAAAGGGCTGATCTTTCTTGCAAGGACTGGAGAATGCCCACTTGACTGCTGGCTGATCAATCTCTAATTGATGAGGGCATGTGACAAGGCTCAGCCCTGGCTCCACAGGGAGCCATGAAGCTGACTCAGCTGATACAAATGTTCCCACCTCTGCCCCACCCCCAAGTCCCCATGGTTCCACCATCACCTGATTTTCATTTGGACTTCTTTAACAGCTAGAGTAGATACAAATGGCTAAACACAGACCCCCAGTCCCCCTCCAGGGGGAACACAGCAGATTACAGGCAGCCGAGGGGAGAAACAGAACGACATCGGCTTAGGCCAGTCTGCAAGAAAAAGCAGGAAAGGAGGACCCGGATGCTTCTGAAGCACGCGAGCATGATTTCGGATGGAGGCAGGCCGGAGACTTTGCCTG
The DNA here is from genome assembly GCF_008728515.1 of Papio anubis. NCBI lineage: Eukaryota > Metazoa > Chordata > Mammalia > Primates > Cercopithecidae > Papio > Papio anubis. The sequence continues at coordinate 46,328,894 of NC_044977.1, forward strand.
TCTGCTGCTGGTTCCTGTAAGGGACATTTTTTCTGATTAAATGGCAATTCCTCTTCTATGTAGCATCCGCTTGGATCACGATGCTGATTATAACTGGAAAGGGGTGTTTTGGGGGTGTTTTCAGGAGAGGAAGAAAGAAAAAAGCTTAAAAAAAACCTAGATTGCTCAAAGTTTCTGCCTCTTTTTTAGGAAGGGTAAGTCAACTATGAGCAAGTATTTTAATTCGACATGAAGGGGGAAAAAACATACTTTGGAAGGCGTACAAAAAAAAGGTAAACGTTGGATCACTTGTAAAACGGAACCTCATGGAGTCTAAACAAAAATGCACTTTCGGTCAACTTTTGCTTTTTTAAATTCCTTGTTTGACTTCCCATCCCAGTGAACATGGAAATGACCGCTGCCACGAGAGGTGTAGACTCGGAGGAGTCTCCGGGAGCCTCAGAGGGTTCGGCAGTTGTATTCTGGGTTTCTTGATCTTCTCTTTCTTGGTCTCACTTTTGTCTCTTGCTATCACCAAGGAGTGTGAGTAGCTCATGGTGACCTTCTCTGAGAAAATGCCGTCCAGAATCTTCACCTCCTGGGCTGCAGTGCAAGACTTGGGCTTGTGGTCCCCGTAGCCCAGTTCCCCGAAGGTCGGTGATGGGCCCCAGCTGATGGTGCTCTCTCGTTGGTGGCCACAATGATGCTGCTCTTCCTATAAGCCAGGCTCTGGATTCTGTAGCCACAGAGGTCCTGCACTGCTTTCGGGTACGTGGTAGATTCACGGGAGGTATTGGTGGCCCCCCAGAAATACAGACCACCCACTTCACTGACGGCAAAGGACCAGGTGTAACCAGCATAGATCTGGGATGCCCCATGCCCAGGGAAGTCAAACAGCTTCACCAGGTGGAGGACCATCTCATCCTTCTGTTCTGCATGGCCCAGCTGGCCATAGCTACCAAAGCCCCAGGAGAAGACTCACTTCTGGGAGTCCAGGAACAGCGTGTGGTTAGTGCCACAGGCTACGTTTCACACAACTACATTTGGTACAAGCAGGATCTGTCTCGATAAAGATGGCCACTCACCGGGGAACCAGTCTGTAGTTGTACTCTATCTGCTGTGCCCAGGTGATGAACTTCCCATCCAAGTTGTGTCCCAGCTGACCATATTCATGGCACCCAAAGGAATAGAGGTTTCCTTTGCAGTCCATTATCATACTGAATTCAGCCCCACAGGCCATTTTGGTAATTGGCTGGCCGTTGTACATTATCTGCACGGGGCTGGGGACAGCGTCTGTCTGGTTGCCAAGGCCCAGCTGTCCCATCTTATTTTCCCCAAACGCAAACATGGAGCCCATTTCCATCAAGGCCAAGGTGTGGTTCTGCCCATATGCTGCAGACACGATCACTTCGTAGCTGAGATCCTTGATGAGTCTGGGGGATTCTACTCTCTTGGTGTCACCATGTCCCAGCTGCCCTTTCTCATTCCTCGATTTCCAAAGAATCTTTCCTGACTTTTTCTCCCATGCTTGTTAGGTGCTCTCTCTTCTGTTCAGACCATGATTTTGCCACCAGGCACCTGTGTGTTGTTAGTTTATCCAAAGCATTTTCTATTTTTTATTTCTATTTATTTTCAACATTTAGGTTCAGGGGTGCATGCACAGGTTTATTATATAGGTAAACTGTATGTCACAGGGGTTTGGTGTACTAATAATTTCAGCACCCAGATAAAAAGCCTAGTACTCAATGGGTGTTTTTTCTGATTCTCTCCCTCTTCCTACCTTCCACCCTCAAGTAGGCCCCAGAGTCTCTTGTTCCCCTCTTAGTATCCAAGTGTTTTCATTGTTTAGCTCCCACTTATAAGTGAGAACATGCAACCTTTGGTTTACTGTTACTGTGTTAAGTTTGCTTAGGATAATGGCCTCCACCTCTGTGTTGCCACAAAGGATATGATCTCATTCTTTTTTATGTCTGCACAGTATTCCATGGTGTACATATACCACATTTTGTTTATCTAGTGTACCATTGATGAGTATTTAGGTTGATTCCATTTCTTTCCTATTGTGAATAGTGCTGCAGTGAACATATGTGATATGGTTTGGGTCTGTGTCCCTGCCCAAATCTCATGTTGAATCGTAATCCCCAGTGTTTGGAGGCGGGGCCTAGTGGGCAGTGATTGGATCATGGGGATGGATTTCTCATGAATGGTTTAGCACCATCCCCTTGGTGCTGTTTGTGTGATAATGAGTGAGTTCTTATGAGATCTGTTTATTTAAAAGTGTGTAGCACCTCCCCTAACCTCTCTCTCTCTCTCTCTCACTCCTGCTTCCGCCTTCCAAGACAGCTGTTCCCCCTTTGCCTTACACCATGATTGGAAATTTCCTGAGGTCTCTGCAGAAGCAGAAGCCACTATGCTTCCTGTACAGCCGTGCACAGGAAGAACTTGTTCTTCCTGTGTACCTGTTCATCCTGTACAACAGAACTGGGAGCTAGTTAAACCATTTTTCTTTATGAACTACCCAGTCTCAGGTATTTCTTTATAGCAGTGCAAGAACGGACTAATACAATATGCGTGTGTGTGTCTTTATGGCAGAACAATTTATATTCCTTTGGATATATACCCAATAATGAGATTGCTGGATTGAATGATAGTTCAATTTTAAGTTCTTTGGGGAATCTCGCCACATTGTTTTCCACAGAGGCTGAAGTAATTTACATTCCCACAGCAGTGTCTATAAGCATTCCCTTTTCTCCACAACCTCGCCAACATCTATTATTTTTTGACTTTTTAATAATATTCTGACTGGTGTAAGATGGCATCTCATTTTGATTTTGGTTTGCATTTCTCTAATGGTTAGTGATGTTGAGCATTTTTTCATATGCTCTTTGGCTACGTGTATGTCCTTTGCGCGCTTCTTAATGGGGTTATTTTTTGCTTATTAATTTGCTTAAGTTTCTTATAGATTCTAGGTATTAGACCTCTGTCAGATGTATAGTTTGCAAATATTTTCTCCCATTTTGTAGGTTGCATGTTTACTCTGTTGATAGTTTCATTTGCTCTGCAGAAGTTCTTTAGTTTAATTAGATCCTATTTGCCAATTTTTGTTTTTGTTGCAATTGCTTTTGGTGTCTTCGTTGTGAAATATTTGCCAGGTCCTGTGTTCAGAATGGTATCTCCTAAGTTATCTTCCAGTGTTTTATAGTTCTGGGTTTTACATTTAAATATTTAATCCATCTTGAGTTGATTTTGTGTGTTGTATAAGGTAGGGGTTCAGTATCACTCTTCTGCATATAGCTAACCAGTTATCACAGCACCATTTATTGAATAGGGAGTCTTTTCCTCATTGCTGGTTTCATCAAAAATTAGATGATTCGTAGGTATGCGGCATTACTTCTGGGTTCTCTGTTCTGTTCCATTGATCTGTGTGTCTGTTTTTGTACCAATACTCTGCCATTTTGTTTACTGTAGCCCTGTAGTATAGTTTGAAGTTGGGTAATGTGATGTCTCCCGCTTTGTCCTTTTTGCTTAGGATTGCCTTGGCTATTTGGGCTCTTTTTTTCTTTCGTTTTTTTGAGATGGAGTCTCACTCTGTTGCCCAGGCTGGAGTGCAGTGGTGCAATCTCGACTCACTGCAACCTCGGCCTCCCAGTTCAAACGATTCTTCTGCCTCAGTCTCCCGAGTAGCTGGGATTACCGGCCTGCACCACCATGCCTGGCTAATTATTTTTGTACTTTTGGTAGAGATGGGGTTTTGCCATGTTGGCCAGGCTAGTCTTGAACTCCTGACCTCAAGTGATCCACCCACCTCGGCCTCCCAAAGTGGTGAGATTACAGGCACAAGCCACCACACCTGGCCCGAGCTCTTTTTTGAATATGAATTCAATATGAATTTTAAAATAGTTTTTCCTAATTCTGTGAAGAATGTCATTGGTAATTTGATAGGAATAGCATTGAATCCGTAAATTGCTTTGGGCAGTATGGCCATTTTAATAATATTAGTTTTTTGTATCCATGAGCATAGAATGTTTTTCCATTTGTTTGTGTCATCTCTGATTTCTTTGAGCCATGTTTTGTAATTCTCATTGTAGAGATTTTTTTTTACCTCTTTGGTTACGTGTATTCCTAGGTATTTTATTCTTTTTGTGGCTATTGTGAATGGTGTTGTGCTCTTGATTTGGCTCTTGGCTTGGATGTTGTTGGTGTATAGTAACCAATCAGTAATACTGATTTTTGTGTGTTGCTTTTGTATCCTGAAACTTTGCTGAAGTTGTTTATCAGATCAGGGAGCTTTGTGGAGAGACTAGATGTAGAATCATGTTGTCTGCAAATAGGGATAATTTGACTTCCTCTTTTCCTGTTTGGATGCTGTTTATTCTTTGTTTTGCCTGATTGCTCTGGCCAGGATTTCCAATAATATGTTGAATAGAAGTGGTCAGAAAGGACATTCTTGTCTTGTGCCGGTTTTCAAGGGGAATGCTTCCAACTTTTGCCCATACAATATGATGTTGGATGTGGATTTGTCATAGATAGCTCTTATTTTCAAGTATATTCCTTCAATGCTTAAGTTATTGAGGGTTTTTAACATGAAGGGATGTTGAATTTTATGGGAATCCTTTTCTGCATCTATTGAGATGGTCATGTGGTTTTGTTTTTAGTTCAGTGAATGGGTTGAATCACATTTATTGATATGCATATGTTGAACCAACCTTGCATCCCAGGGATAAAGCCTGCTTGATCATGATGGATTAGCTTTTTTATGTGCTACTGGATTTGGTTTGCTAGTATTTTGTTTAGGATTTTTGCATCTGTGTTTATCAAGGATATTGGGCTGAAGCTTTCTCTTTTTGTTGTGTCTCTGCCAGGTTTTTGGTATCAAGATGATGCTGGCCTCATTGAATGAGTTGTGGAGAAGTCCCTCCTCCTCAATTTTTTGAAATAGTTTCAGTAGGAATGGCACCAACTCTTCTTCTTTATAAATCTGGTAGAATTCAGCTGTGAATCCATTTGGTCTTGCACTTTTTTTGGTTGGTAGGGTTTTTATTACTAACTCAATTTTGGAACTTGTTATTGGTCTGTTCAGGAATTTAATTTCTTTCTGGTTTAGTCCTGGGAGGTTATATGTGTCCAGAAATTTATCCACTTCTTCTAGATTTTCTAGTTTCTTTGCATGGAATTGTTTGTAGTAGTCTCTGATGGTTTTTTGTATTTCTGTGGGGTCAGTGGTAATGTACCCTTTGTCATTTCTTTTTTTTTTTTTGAGATGGAGTCTCGCTCTGTCGCCAGACTGGAGTGCAGTGGCACGATCTTGGCTCATTGCAACCTCTGCCTCCCAGGTTCAAGCAATTCCCCTGCCTCAGCCTCCTGAGTAACTGGGACTACAGGCACACACCACCACACTTCGCTAATTTTTCGTATTTTACTAGACACAGGGTTTCACCATGTTGACCAGGATGGTGTTCATCTCCTGACTTTGTGATCCCCCCATCTCAGCCTCCCAAAGTGCTGGGCTTACAGGCATGAGCCACTGCACCTGGCCCCCTAAAGGGGGGTTCTCCTCTCTTATTTTCTTTATTTGTCTAGCTAGTTGTCTGTCTTATTAATTTTTTCAAATAACCAGCTCCTGGGTTTGTTGATCTTTTGTATGGTTTTTAATGTCTCAATTTCTTTCAGTTCAGCTCTGATTTTGGTTATTTCATGTCTTCTAGCTTTGGGGCTGTTTTGCTCTTGCCTCTCTAGTTCTTCTAGTTGTGATTTAGGTTGTTCATTGGGGCTCTTTCTAAATTTTTGATGTGGGCGTCTAGTGCTATAAACCGCCCTCTTAACACTGCGTTAGCTATGTCCTGACAGATTCTGGTATGTTGTATCTTTGTTCTCATTAGTACAAATAATTTCTTGTTTTCTTCCTTAATTTCATTACTAACCCAAAAGTCATTCCGTATGTGCCATGTGGCAATATGAAGTTGTTTTTGGGTGGAGAGTTCTGTAGATGTATATTAGGTCCATTTGGTCAAGTGTTGAGTCCAGGTCTTAAGTGTCTTTGTTAATTGTGTGCCTCAGTGGTCTCTCTAATACTGTCAGTAGGGTGTTGAAATCTACCACTATTATTATGTAGGAATGTTAGTCTCGTCATAGATTTTTTGTTTTTTGTTTTTTTTGAGGTAGAGTCTTACTCTGTTGCCCAGGCTGGAGTGTAGTGGCACAATCTCGGCTCACTGCAAGCTCCGCCTCCTGGGTTCACACCATTCTCCTGCCTCAGCCTCCCAAGTAGCTGGGACTACAGGTTCCCACAACCACGCCTGGCTAATTTTTTGTATTTTTAGTAGAGACGGGGTTTCACTATGTTAGCCAGGATAGTCTAGATCTCCTGACCTCGTGATCCGCCTGCCTCGGCCTCCCAAAGTGCTGGGATTACAGGTGTTGATCATAGGTCTTTAAGAACTTCCTTTATGAATTTGGGTGCTCCTGTGTTGGGTATATATACATTTAGGATAGTTAGGTCTTCTTGTTAAATTGAACTCTTTACCATTGTGTAACACCCTTTATCTTTTTTATCTTGTTGAGTTAAAGTCCGTTTTCTCTTAGATTAGGATTACAACTCCTGCTACTTTTTGTTTTCCATTTGCTTGGTAGATTTTTCTGTATTCCTTTATTATCCACAATGCCTGTGGATGTCATTGCATGTGAGATGGGTCTCTTGAAGACCTATACCATTGGGTTCTCTTTATCCAGCTTACCACTCTGTGCCTTTTAATGGGGTATTTAGCCCAATTACGTTCAAGGTTAGTATTGATATGTGCGAATTTGAACTTGTGATGTTATTAGCTGTTTATTCAGATTTGTTTGTGTGGTTGCTTCATAGCGTCACTGGTCTATGTTCTTTAGTATGTTTTTGTAGTGGCCAGTAAGTCTTTTCTTTCAATATTTGGTACTCCTTTCAGAACCTCTGGTAAGGCAGTTCTGGTGGTAATGAATTCCCTCAGCATTTGCTTGTCGGAAATGGATCTCATTTCTCCTTTACTTATGAAGCTTAGTTTGGCTGGATATGAAATTCTTGGTTAGACTTTTTTTTTTTTCTTCTTAAAGAATGCTGAATATAGGGCCCCAATCTCTTCTGGCTTGCAGGGTTTCTGTTGAAAGATCTGCTGCTAGCCTGATGGGGTTCCCTTTGTAGGTGACCTGCCCTTTCTCTCTAACTGCCTTTAACATTTTGACCTTGGGGAATCTGATGATTATATGTCTTAGGGATAGTCTTCTTGTGTAATGTCTTGCAGGTGTTTTCTCCCTGCAGCATTTTCAAGTAACACCTGCCCTTTTCCAGCCTTAGTTCTGAGTTAGGTGAAAGGGAGAAGTACTTTGCATTAGTCCTACAGGTAACCGTCAGACAGGTTAGAACAGATGCACACAATAATTTACGAATAAGACATGCCCTGCTCCCTCTGGAACCAAGGACCAGAGTCTCACATTGGGAATGTGGCTGCAACTGAGCCATGACAGGGATAGGGTAAAGGCAAGTAAAAACACCAGACAGTTTTCCTACTGTTTTCAAGTGGCCTTTTTCTTTATTCAGCATTCACTTGCTTGTTTTAAACTTTAGACTATTTTTCAGAGCTTTGAGAAAGTTGGTTCTGACAGTTTCTGCATTTTTTTTTTCTTTTTTTTTTTTTGAGACAGAGTCTCAGAGTCGCCTAGGCGGAGTGCAGTGATGCGATCTTGGCTCACTGCAACCTCTGCCTCCCAGGTTCAAGCAATTCTCCTGCCTCAGCCTCCCAAGTAGCTGGGATTACAGGCACACACTGTCATGCCCGGCTATTTTTTGTATTTTAGTAGAGATGGGGTTTCACTGTGTTGCCCAGGCTGGTCGCGAACACCTGAGCTCAGGCAATCCTCTTGCCTCGGCCTCCCAAAGTGCTGGGATTATAGGCGTGAGCCACTGTGCCCGGCCTCTGCATTTTTTTGTATGTTTCTGTGGGAGGATGAGAGCTTGGAACTGCCTGTCCCACCATTTTTCTCTGCTTTGATGATTTTTATCTGAATCACTATGCTAGTGATTGTAAAATGATGATTTTATATTTCTGCAATGTCTTCTATACTTATTAGTTGGCATTCTATTTGTTTTATTTCCTGTTTATTTTGTTCGTACTAATATGATTCAGATATTTTAACAGCATATTTAAAAATATAACTTATTGAGGTATAATGTATAGACAATAAAATTCCACCCTGAGTGCTCAGGTTGGTTACTTTGCTGAGTGTAACATGTCACAACCGTATAATAACCACCTTAGTCAAGATACAGAGCATGTTCTGCTTCCCAAAGAGTTCTCTTATGCCCCTTTGCAAAGGCTTTTTTAAAACTTTTTTTTTTTTGTAAATTACAGATTTACAGGAAGTTGTAAGGATAGTAGCGAGAGGGCCCATGTATCCTTCATCATATTTCCCTCAGAGGTTATATCTTGTGTAAATATCATACAATATCAAAACCACAAAATTGACATTGGTACAATGTATATGTGTAGTTCTGTGTCAATTTGTTACTTGTAAATTCCTGGAACCAGGACTTTGTGCTCCCCACTAGGCCTCTCTTTGATGCCACCCTGGCTGGGATGGGGAAGGGCACCTGCTTACTGCTCCCCAAGTGATCTCCACCAACAGGGAAGGCCTCACCACACTTGGGTGGTAGTCAGAGATCCACCCACCTCGCTCTTCTCTGACACCCTGGCAGGGAAGGTGGGTTGAGGCATCTTGTTTTGTGAAGGTGGAAGTCCAGGGTCTCCAGTTGGCCTTTGCTGGTGGGGGTGGCAGTGCAGCTATTTCTGTGGTGTTAGGCTGGAGCAGTGTAGTTATTATCTAAACGTTTTGCTGTCTAAAAGTTGCTTGTCTTGCTAAGCTGCTGCTTTCCTGGTCCTTTGGCTAGAAAGAGCTGGCTTTTCTAGGGGGGCTTTCCTGGTTTATTCCTATTGGCATCTCCTCCAGCACCCAGTCTGAGATAATGAGACAAGAAGAAAACTCAAGGAACTCACTGCCGTGTCGTTCTGGGTCCCGAGGTCCCTAGCCACACTGCCTTCTTCTATCCACTTTTCAGAACCTTTTTATATCTGCTTTGTGTATGTAATGTCCAGGGTTTTTAGCTGTATTTGCAGAGGCAATAAGAAAAAGTGAATCTACTCTTGCAGTGTCTTATTTTTTGACTTAAATTTTAAAGATTTGGTTCACATTATCATCACATTTTCCTCCATAAGACAGTAGTACCAGTTTATGTTCCTACCAGCAGTGTCTGAGAGTGCCTGTGGCCAGCACTGAGTGCTAGCATCCTTTTCCATCTTGTTGATCTGACAGGCAGAAATGTGTGTCAGTGGTATTAATTTTTGTTTCTTTGGTTTCAAGTAGAGATTGAATATTTTTCATATATTTATGGGCCTGATTTTTCCCTCTCTTGTGAATTGCCTCTTCATGTCCCGAGAGAGAATTTAAAATAGAAAGTGAGGAGTAATATGTTGCTGTATCAGTTAAGGACCAACCAGGAGAAACTATAGCAATTATTGGAGCAGAGAATTTCATATCAAGTCAGTAACTAGGTACAAGGTTGTTAACTAGGTTATTGAAAGGGTAAAAAGGGAACATTAAAGTATTATGGAGGTAGCAACCACAAGAAGCAGCTACCACCAGCTGTAGGGCTGAAGAATCAAAGGGAAGATGTTGCAGTTACTAAAACTCTAGAGGTTAAGGGAAGTCCTCATGTAACTCAGAGCTTCATGGAGGGGCACCTCTTGGCTGGGGCTTTTGTCTTCAAGGGTGGGATATGATGAAGTTGCTTCTGCGGATTTTGGGAAAACTGCAGGCTGGAATCAGCGGCTGCTCCAGGGCAGAACTGATCCGGTAAAGGAGCCCTGCTGCGGGGGAGAGGAAGCAGACAGGGCACAGGTGCAGATTTCCTGTGGCTTTCCTGAGACTGTCATGGAGACACATGGCCAAGCGGGAGTGGGATTTGCTGAGTGCCAGCCAGGCCCCGCAGTGTGGAAGACCAGTGTGGAAGGTGAGCTGGGATCTGAAGTGCAAGAACATGATGATCAGCTCAGCTACCATTCCCTTAGGAGGTGTTGCCTTGGGGTGAATGTGGAGTGGAAAACATGAATTGGCTGTGCCTCTGGTTGTCTTGGGTCTTCTTTAATAGTTTCTCCTTTAATAGTTTGAACATCTTGCTACAGTGCATTTTAGTGTGAACATTGTTTTTGGTACAACATGGCTCCTAAATTATATTTTGCATATGGATACTATCCCAGGTACTCTATGTCACTGCCTTTGTAGTATCATACAGAATTGGATATGAAGTTGTATACATGTACTTCACAGGGGAGACAGGGTTTTTCAAGAGTAGTTCTGATTATGTCTGATGCTCTCTTTACTTTAGATCCTAATCCGCCTCACATTCTCTCAGCTTAGTAAAGTGAGGCTTCAGTTATATTCCAATCAAGCTGGAGACCACCATCTGTGACCGCTTCTGCACACATCCCTCTTCTGACTTCCCTGTTTGTTTGTCCTGTTTGAATTGATTCTGAATTCCTAAGGATTGGGATCATACTTATCTTATGCATAGGACCTTGAGGGCACTTAGTAGTTGCTCAACAAATATTTGTCAAACATTGATAGCAACAACAGCAATCATATTTACTTTACATATAATCACTTAATTCTCATATCAACTCTGAGTAGTTGTTACCATATTCAATTCTGAGGTGAATTTTTTTCTTATTGTAACATCTTTGAATTAGGGATACATTTTATAACCAGTGACATAACATCATTTTTTTTCTTAGTGGTAATGGAATAATGGTTCATGTTATAATTGATGGTGTCTTAGATTCAATTAAATATGGTGTTATTCCCACTTTATAGGAAACTGGGACACAAAGAGACAAAGTGACTTGCCCCAGGCCACACTACTAGAGAGCGCCAGAGCTGGGGTGAAGGCCTGGCCTCTAGTTTGAGGGTCTTCCTCTTCACTGTTGCCTCCCTGCCTCTCTATACCTTTGAGCCAGCCCACCTGTCTCAGTCTCTTCCACCTTCTGTGTCTAGCTCAGACTTCACCTGCCATACCAGCCATTCTCGTCCCATGCTACTCTGCCAGTCAGCTGTCATTTCTTCTCCCCTCCCTTGAAATCCATAGCATTTCTTTTTGATACTTATTTTACCTGGTTTTCTATGTTTTTATTTAATGGATTTGCCTTTTCCAAGTTATTCAGACTTCAAATCAGCTTGTAAGGTAGAAATCATACAGGTCAAAACTACCCAGGCGTACATTTTAGGAAGACTGGTTAGGTTTGGGTTTGCAGTTCAGTACACTCAGTTTTTTCTTCTACATTAGGCAAATCACTATTTCAGCATCAGATCTGCCCCAGATCATTAGTTACCAGATCAATAGTTATTTCAGCACCAAATCAGAACCACATGAAGTAGTCGCTTGTGTTTTGGAGCCATGTTACAGGAAAAATCCTAATCTTCAACATTGGATGAGCTTGTTAAGTGTAACAGGATACCCTCTAGGAGACACACAGAAATGAAGCAGACTGCAGGAGGCACCTCTTCCGCTTAGAAAGCGCTGCCACACTGCATACTTCCCACTCTGGGGCTCAGCCTGCATGGGCATAGGTGGCAGCAGGCACGATGAGCTCTTTTCCAAGGCATTTGCTCATTGAGAGGAATGGCAATTGTTCTCCATTTTCAAAACTTAAAGAAAACTGGTTTTATTTTAACAGCTGCATTAAGATATAATTCACTTACCATATAATTATCCCATTCAAAGTATCTAACTCAGTTATTTTAAGTGTATTCATAGAGTTGTACAACCATCACCACAATCAATTTTAGAACAGTTTTGTCACTCCCAAAAGAAACTCTACCGATTAGCAGTAACTCCCTATTTTCCACAACCCTTAGTCCCAGGCAACATCTAATCAACTTTATCTCTATGGATTTTTGCGTGTACTGAACATGCCATATAAATGGAATCATAGAATATGTGGTCTTTGTGACTAGCTTCTCATGTAGCATAATGTGTTCAAGATTCATCTATGCTGTAGCATGTATTAGTACTTCATTTCCTTCTATTGCCAATATTCCATTGTATGGCTGTATCACATTTTATATATCTGTTAACCATTTGATGGATATTTGGGCTGTTTCCACTTTTTTAGCTACTATGAATAGTGCTGCCATAAACATTTTTTTTTTCTGTGGACATGTTTTTATTTCTGTTGGTTATATACTTTGTAGTGGAATGGTTGGATCAAATAGTAACTGTCTGTTTAACTTTCTGAGGAATGTTTGGACTGTTTTCCAAAGTGGCTGCCTGCACCACTTTACATTCGCACTAGTCCACCTGTGTCTGAGCAGATGGTGGCTTCCCCGCAGTTCTCTGGCCTTTTCCCTCATGGTCACAAGGCATCCAGTCCTCACATCAGCACCTCAAGCAGGAAAGACACTTCTCCAGCCACTTCTGCACATGTCTCATTGGCTGGAGCTGGGACCTGTGACCATCTCAGACCCGCCACCGTAAAGGAGAGTGGGATTACCATGGTTGCACTAGATTGGACACAACTTCCCCTGAGGCTGCCAGAAGAGCCTACCTTTCCTGAGATCAGAGGCATGAAGTAAATGCCTACAAAACTACGGCTTCACTGGCATGAAGGAAGGCAGCAGCTTTAGAGGGGAGCAGCTGCAAGGAGGCCAGTGAACAGTGTGTACCCCAGGATCTTTACAGTCAAGACAGTGGAAGAGGCCAAGACAGACATACATGCCTGAGACCTCTGTAGGTCTCAGACCAGCAGGGCCATTTCTAGCACAAGAGCTAGAAGCAGTAACACTCTGATTTGGCCTGAGGCAGTGGTAGCATTGAAGTGACAATATTCATTCTTGCCTGGTTTCATGAAGTAGAACTAGATCCCTGAAGTTTTTTCTTTAAGGGATTTTCCCCTGGAAGTGCATCCTCTAGGAGAACACTTAGTTGCAATCTGCTTGTTAGAAGACAGAGATGCATCTGCTAGCCTCCTGCCTTGTGTGTGGTTTTGGAGTCCAGTTAAGCAGCTGGTCATCAGCCGAGGGATCAGGACTGGAGCAAGGACTGCCTTGAGTCTGTAGAAAGATGCTGATCTGGAGAAGATGCTGCTGGCAGACCTGCTTTCAGAGCCAGATGTCAGTATCCTGTGCCCATGCTGTGAGGCCTGCGTTCTCCCAGTACCCAACTCATTTCATCCATCTGCCTTTCATTCTTGCTCTTCCCTCCTTCTTTACCCTTGTCTCTCTCAACTTCATTTTCCCACTCTCTTTTTTAGCCTCTTGGAGCTGAGATCCAGAGGCCCAAAGTCTTTTTCTTTTCTTGCAGCAAACAGTATTATAGGAAGCCCTTGTCTTTGCCAGCAGTGAAGGGGAAAAGCCTCTGCTTAGAGGGTGGAGATTAGGGGAGGGTCTGGGAGTGTCACAGGAGAAATGAGAAACAGATGTAAGATCTGTGGCTGAGCCCAGTCAGAGGAGTTGGCGGGTGGGGAGAAGGAAAAGGAGGCTGGAATTTGGTGGTGGTAGTCATTCGTGTGTTTAATACTTTTGTGGCTTTACTGGTGTTCGTGAAGCAAACGGCTCCCAGCAAGGCAGTGAACAACAAGCCGATGATTAATTGCCCTTTTTAAATTGTAATTATGTCACTCACCAGAACCCGTGAACATTAATTCTCGATTTACAGAGTGAGTAATTGAATAATGAAGGGGCTGCCTGTTTGTTGTGCTGTGTTCTTACTCTTGCATTTCTACAGTGCCAGGCCCTTCTATCTCTCCTAGTCTTTGGATGTTGCCCACTTCCCTGTTGGTTTTAGTGCCTGTTCTGGCCTCTGACTGCAAGCTGCCTAACATGACATTTCATTGACAGTGAGTAAGGCCCAGACCGACGTCATATGCTCTAGAGAAAGGGAGGCCAGCCGTTTCTGATTCCAATCCGATGCTGCCTTTCATTAAATTTCTTCAATGAAAGCCTGCTCTGCCTAACTCAAGCAAAATAATGTGAATTTGCTACAAGGATGCAGGGAAGCTCACAGAAGCAAAGGGAAAGTTGAAGAAGCAGGTCTTAGAAGAAGAGAGCTAGACCCAAGGTCCAGGGTGGGGGCACCAGTAGGCAGGTCCTCCCTGCAGGCACCACTCTAGAATGAATCAGCTCCAGCATTTCCAGTCTGCCATTTCACGCTTGATTGCTTCAAATTCCTGAGCAAGTCACACCCTTGGCAGTGGAGGGTGGAGCACTTTGACTGTCTTGCCAGGAATCAGGAATGCACACATTGTGGGAGGGAACAGTCATTCCTCCCTCCACCCCCAAAACACACATAAGCAACAGGCTCTTACCAGAAGGGAAAATGGATGCTGGACAGGCAGATGATTTTTGTATATGGTGTAAGGTAGGGGTTCAGTATCAATCTTCTGCATATGGCTGGTCAGTTAGTCCAGTACCATTTATTGAATAGGGAGTCATTTCCCCATTGATTAACTATAGTCACTATTCTATACATTAGATATCCAGAACTAAATTCATCTTATGTGTGAAAGTTTGTACTCTTTGACCTACCTCTCCCCTACCCCATAACCTTTGGCAACCACCCTTTGTTTCTCTAAGTTCTACATGTAAGTGAGATCATGTAGTATTTGTCTTTCTGAAATATGCTTATTTCACCTAGCATAATGTCATGTGATCATCTCAATAGCTGCAGAAAGCATTTGACAAAATTCAACATCCTTTCATGATAAAAATTGTCAGCTTTCAGTATAGAAGAAATGTTCCTTAGTATACAAAGGCTACATATGACAAGCCCATAGCTAATGTTATACCGAATGGTGAAAGACTGAAAGCTTTTTCTGTAAGATCAGAAACAAGGGTGCCCACTCTTGCCACTTCTATTCAATATAGGACTGAAAGTTCTAGCCAGAGCAGTTAGGCAAGAAGGTGAAATAGAAAGCATCCAAATCAGAAAAGAAGAAGTTAATTGTCTCTGTTTGCAAATGAAGTGCTCTTATATATAGAAGTTCCTAAAAACTTCACAAAAAAACTGTTAGAAGTGTAAAGTTGTAGGAAACAACATCAACATGGAAATATCAATTGCATTTCTATATACTAATAATGACCTATCTGAAAAAGAAATTAAGAAAACAATCCCATTTACATAGCATCAACTTTAGGTTTTGAGATGTTTTTCCATTAGTGAGGCTACTTGGTTTGGAGCCTCAGAGGCCTTTTTGATCAGCAGCTGTGATCTGTAAGGTAGAGGACTGCATGAGAGGTGCAGCAGCTTGGGGCCATGATCAGGCATGCAGGCCTGCCATTTTATGTGGTGGCAGGGGGGCCTGGTACACACTGGGATTAAATTCATGAGATTGTCCTTGTTAAGGAACTTGGATCAGAAAGAGATAAGTAATTCAATACTTTTTGGGGAGGGTAAGAGGGCACTCTTAATGTGAATAGGGGAGAATCTGTTTGAACCTTTTTTTGTATCCCCGCTGCACTCATTTTTCTGTTGACCTGTCCTGGGAGATACTATGCCTTGTACATGGAGAACTCTTGACAGCTGCCTGCAGGTAGCTTTCTGTGACAGTTAGTGGATGTGCTTATCACAAATAGAATGGGCAGGAATCTATTTCACACCCCCCACTGCCTCTTGGTTTTCTGTTCCCCAGTGGTGCCCATCTTTATTCTCCATAAGAAACCCAGGCTTCTATCAACATCTTGAACAACAAAAGTTCTCTCTGACCATAGTTCCACTGCTTTGCTCTTCCTGCTCTCTTTCCTATTGAACTTTCTCTTTCCTTTCAATGCATTCTGAAAACTTCCCTGTTCTCTCAGCCCAGCAGCCTCTTCCTCTTTCCTTTGTCTTCCTAACCAGGGCAGACCCCCTTGTCAGCCATTGTGGATTTCACGCTCCTCCTGCTAGCACTCATTATACATAATATCTGCCCCCACTGCCTTGCTGCTGCTTTCTGCCCCCAAACTGTGGAATGTGGCTGGAGAAAGCTTTGGTGCTAATTTGCAGACTACCTGGTGTACTCCACACAGAACTGCCCAGCCTCAGCGCTGCTCAGCAGCAGCACCGTCCCACCCTCACTCATGCCCCATATAATTTTCCCACAGAAACTTTTCACACGTTTCCCTGTTCAGGCATCCCCCAGTGTCAGCAGATACCACTGCCTCTCAGTTCGTGGAAGAAAAAAGGGGCCAAATAATCCGACCCCTCCTCCCCCAGTTTCACCCTTTCACATTAGTGTCTGTCTCTTCACTCACTATTTTCCTTTCGTACTTGTGATCCTCACTGGATTTTGAGAGGTTTTTCTTGGACCTTTATATATCAATTGTCATTCCTTTTGCTTGTATTTTTCATTTTCCCCTCTCTATTGATTCCTTTTCCTTAGCTTATATATTTTCCCAGGATTCTCAAAGTACTTTATGTATTTATTTTTTTTCCTGCTTCCAGTGGTTTAGAAGCTATGTATTCTTCTATTCTCCTTGTGATTGTACTTATATATTTACAAAAGTGTTTAATTCCCATGTTTCCTTCACCCAGTTTTTCTCCAGTAATGTCATCTTGCACAACTTGCACAGCCATAGTACAGCGTTTCTCAGCCTCAGCTCTGTTGACATTTTGGGTTGGATGCTTCTTTGTTGTGTGGCTGGCAGGTGGTGACTGTCCTTTGCATTATAGAAAGTTTAGCAGAATCCCTGGCCTCTACTCACTAGAAACCAATAACACTCTTCTAGGTGTGCCAACCAAAACAATCTCCAGATGTTTCCAAATATCCTGTAGGCAGCAAAATCACCCTGATGGGGGGGGTGGGGGCGGGGGAGAAAAATCACCCTAGTTGGAAACTACTCCGTGTTAGTTTTCTATTACTGCTGTAACAGATTACCAGTTGGTGGCTTAAAACACATGAACATTTTATCTTCTAGCTCTCAGAAGTCTGACAGTCACTCTAGCTCCCATAGGCAAGGGAGGGCGTAACACAATTGTGTGAATAAAAGAAGGGGATCTTTGGGAGCTGCTTGTCACTAATGCTGTACATTTCCCTCTAAGCTATGCTTTAGCTACAGCTCATAATTTTTGTTTGTTTGTTTGTTTGTTTCTTTGTAAAATTTACATAATATAAAAAAACCATCTTAAACATTTTAAAGTATACAATTAACTAGCATTAAGTACACTCACCATGTTTTACAGCCATATCACTATGCATTTCCAGATTTTTTTCATGATCCTAAACTCTGTATCCATTAAATAATAACTGTCCCCAATTAAATAATAAATGTCCCCATTTTTCCTCCCCCCATCCCCTGGTAACTTCCACTTGCTGTTTCTTTTCTTTTCTTTTTTCTTTTTTTTTTTTTTTGAGATGGAGTTTTGCTCTTGTTGCCTGGGCTGGAGTGCAGTGGCACGATCTTGGCTCACTGCAACCTCCACCTCCCGGGTTCAAGCAATTCTCCTGCCTCAGCCTCCCAAGTAGCTGGAATTACAGGTGTATGCCACCATGCCCAGCTAAGTTGCTGTATTTTTAGTAGAGATGGGGTTTCACCATGTTGGCCAGGCTGGTCTCCAACTCCTGACTGCAGGTGATCCACCCGCCTTGGCCTCCCAAAGTGCTGGGATTATAGGCGTGAGCCACCATGCCAGCGTCTACTTTCTGTTTCTATCAGTTTGCATATTCTAGTTACTTCATATAAGTAGAATTATGTAGTATTTGTCCATCTTTGGCTTATTTCACTAAGTATAACATTTTCGGGGTTCCATGTTATAACACATATCAGAATTCCCTTCCTTTTGAAGGCTGAGTAAGATTCCATTGTGTATATATACTAGTTAGTTTATCCATTCATCCGTTGATGGACACTTGGGTTGCTTCTACCTTTTGGCTGTTGTGAATGATGCTGCTGTGAACAAATATCTGTTCAAGTTCCTGCTTTCAGTTGAATATATACATAGAAATCCATTATATGGTAGTTCTATATTAAACCTTTTGAGGAAACACCAAACTGTTTTCCGTAGCACTGCACCATTTTATATTTCCACCTGCCATGCACAGGGGTGCCAGTTTCTCCATGCAGCCTACAGACTTTTGATGTTTTATTATTTTATTTTCATTTAGTTCACTATTAAAATACTTCTTTTACATTTTTCTTTGAGAAATGAGACCTCCTCTTTGACCCATGGTTTGTTTAGAACTGTATTGTTTAATGTTCCAGTTTCTAGAGAGCTCCCTGTTATTTTTCTTCTGATTTTTAATTTAATACTTTGTGATCAGATAACATATTTTAACAATTCCAATTAATTTGAATTTTTAATGTTCATTTTATGAGCTAGGAGATGGTCTGTCTTGGTGAATGCTTCATGTATGTTTGAAACTAATGTTTATTGTTATGTGAAGTGTTCTGTAAATGTCAGATTCAAATTTTTATGGTGGTGGTTCAGTTCTTCTGTATTCTTGTTAATTTTCTGTCTAGTGGTTGTCTCAATCTCTGAGAGTTGTGTCGAAGTCCTCAACTATAATTGTAGATTTGCCTACTTCTCTCTTCAGTTGTATTACATTTGTTCTGTGGGATATTTTGGAGCTCTGTTGTTTGGTGCATACACATTAAGATTGTTATGTCTTGGCAAGGAATTGATCCTTTTATCATTATGTAAAGTTTCACTTTTTCTCTGGTAATGTTCTTGGCTTTAAAATCTTCTTTGTCTGGTATTAATATGGTCCATCTAGCTTTCTTTTCATTAGTATTCACATAGTATATCTTTTTCATACTTTATTCTACCTACATAAATTTGCTTGCTAGCATATAATTGGGCCTTTTAAAAAAATCCATTATAACAGTCTCTTAATTGGTATGTTTACACCATTTGTATTTAATGTTATTAATGATATGTTAGGATTCAAGTTTGCCATTTTACTTTTTGTTTTCTGTATGCTTCTAATGTTTTTTATTCCTTTGTTTCTCCTTTCCAGTCTTCCTGTGGGTTACTTGAACATTTTGTAGTATTTTGTTTTAATTAATCAGAAGCGTTTTGAAATATTCTCTTTGCTTTGCTTTTTAGTGAGTACTGTATGGATCGTGATATACCTACCTATCTCAGTCTACTGTATCAACATTTTACCACTCCAAGTGGAATATAGAAATCTTACCACCAATTACATCCCTTTACCCTCTCCCAATAATGATGTGGGGTTGTCTTAAATATTACCTGTGTATATATTGAGAACCACATCTGACAGTGACACAATTTTTTGCTTTCAAATGTCAAACATAATTTTTAAAACTCAAGAGAAGCATTGCTTGTTGTATTTACACTTTCCATTGTTCTTTCCTCATTCCAAACATGTTCTAAGTTTGTTCATTCATTTGTCCCTCCCTCCTTCCTTTCTTCCTTTTTAAAAATTATTTCGTTTCTGTCTGAAGAACTTGTTTTAACAATTAGAGCAGGTCTCCTGGGAACAGATAGATGCCTTTCATTTTCCTTCACTAAGTCTTTACTTTTCTTTCTGATCCCTGAAAGATATTTTTACCAGATACAGACTGTTGGGTTAACAATTGCTTTCCTTCAGATTGTGAAAAATATTCTGCCACTTTCTTCTGGCCTCCATGGTTTCTGTTGAGAAATTCACTGTCATTTGCATAATTCTCCCATAGGTAACGTGTCATTCATCTCTTGTACTTTCAAGGTATTTTCTTTGTCTATATTCTTCAAAAATTTGATTATGATTTATTTGTCTGGGAGTAGATTTCTTTGGGTTTATTCTATCTGGGGTTTGCTCAGCTTCTTGACGCTACATGTTTTTTTTTCATGAACTTTGAGAAATTTTCAATCATTATTTCTGCAAGTATTTTTTCTGTATCTTACTTTTCTCCTTTCCTTTAGGACTGTAATGGTTCTTTGCATTTTGTGTTTCCCCCCCATATTTTTGTTTCAAACTATGATTTTTAAAAGTATAATTTATAGATATATGTATATACATACATATATGTTTATATATATTTACATTTATTTGTATAAGTTTACACTATCCATTAAGTAATTCCATTTTTATATCTATTTCTTATTTTTTAAATTGGGTTCATTTCCTATTTTGCTGGAGTGTTTTCTCCAGTAATCCTTTCAGAAAAAGTTTGAATCTTGTAAACTTTATTTTTTCACATCTAAAAATGTCTTTCATTTTCCAGCTGGTATATAAAACTTCTAGGACTTCTACGGCAAAATAATTTTAACTTGGTACTTTGAAAATATTCTCCTACTGTCTTCTGGTATCTGGTATTGCCAGCTCTTTCCCCTTTCTGTTGTTGTTGGACTTCTTACAATAGTATCGTATTAGTTGTGTTCGCCTCTGATGTCCCTGCAACAGTGTCTTGAAATGAGGGACAGTGTCTACTAAACTTTGTAGATGCAGTCCCTAGGACAATGCTCAGTAAACTATATCAGCAAACATTTGTTACCTTGGATTGAAATGTGGGAAACTGAGCTGTATCTGGAGAGCCACGTCAACGGATAGATTTGGTCCTCTGGTCTTGCATATTGTTGATACAATTTTTTTTTTTTTGAGTGAAAATATTCTCCTAGCCATTTTTAGCTACAAAGAGGTATGCCTTTCCTGAGGGGCTGCAGGTTGCAGTGTTGTGAGAATGGGGAGTGTAGTTTATTCTGAGAGTGTGTCTGGCCCTGTTGCTGGGGCTGGCCATCACAGCAGATAGCTGCCCATGTTTCCTGCCCACTAGGAGCTCATTCTCTGGTAGAGACATGCAGACAGGTTCCTGAAGCATAGAAGGACCTCAGTGTGAATCCCAGTTCTGTCATTTGTAAGGTGTTTTCCCTGAAACAGGGTATTTATTCTGTTTTTACCTCAGCTTTCTCTTGCATGAAATAAGTTTAGTAATTTCCATCATGCTGGTATGGAAAGCATTAAATAAGAAGGCATATATAAAGCACTTGGCATGTAATTGGCATTCAGTGAATTTTAGTTCTTTTTCCTTTTTTCTTTTGAACTCATTTGTTAGGAAGCTGGAGAGTTTTTCTTTCTGGCTGAGTTAAGAATTGGGCATAGCAAATGTGTTCATCTTCTCAGAATGTTTTCCAGGGTAATGTAACCTAGAAGCAGAAGATTCTGGTTAAGTCTTGAAGATCCAACTCAAACCTAGAATTCTAGGATTTTAAGATTTTATGTTTGGTTTAGCTTTTTGGAAAGGAGAGTTCTTTTTCAGTCTCTAGGTTTTCTGGGTTGGTGTCATCTTACCATACTGGCAAGGTAACTCGTATCCCTTGAAGGTTAAATAATGACACTCAGCATTACCTGGTGAGTAGAAAAACCAGTCCAAGGTTTTTTCATTAGGCCCTGCCACTTCTCTCCTGACTTCTCTCCTTACTTCAGGCCCCTCTTCTCCATCACCCAGAGAGAACATTCTCAAGGGAAGCCAGGATGGTTTACTTACCCTTCTGCTGGGCTTCTCCATTTATGTTAGAGGAGCCTTCTTGCTTTGGGCAAGGAGAACGGGTATGTATTGGAGGTAAGAGCTCACTCAGGTGATGGCTCACAGTTGGTTTCAGTGGTGGGGTTTGCAGGAAGGGTGGTGACTTCATCTCTTCCCTGATTTTTGTTACAGGAGGCACTCTTACTGGCTAGTGAAATGCATATTCTTGGCCGGGTGTGGTGGCTCATGCCTGTAATCCCAGCACTTTGAAGGCTGAGGAGGGAGGGTTGCCTGAGCCCAGGAGTTCAGGACAAGCCTGGGCACCATAGTGAGACCCCGTCTCTACAAAAATATAAAAATAAAATTAGCCGGGCATGGTGGTGTACACCTGTGGCCCCATCTACTCAGGAGGCTGAGGTGGGAAGATTGCTTGAGGCTAACAGTTCAAGGCTTCAGTGAGCTGAGATCATGCCACTGCACTCCAGCCTGAGCAACAGAGTGAGAGACCCTGTCAATCAATCAACCACTAATTCAAATCAGTGAAATCAGTTAATCAAATGAAGGTTCCTTTCCCCCCAGGATTGCCTGCTCACCTCTCCTCCACTCTCACTCCTTTGGAGTAGTTTCCAGTCGTGTTTTGTCATCTTCTTGGGGAACATCTGTTCTTATAACTTAGGTAATTTTTCCAAGAGAAGGATTTAAATCTCTGAGAATCGTCATCCTCGTCCGCACCATGGAGTATCGGTGTACAGTGGCTCCCAAGGCTGTACAGCTGGCCCAGATATGCCCCAGGGAAGGCCTCTGCCAGCATTGTGCTCCTGGGGTTAGGACTGTGTGTGATTTGAACAATGGAAATGTCAGAGTCCTTCTGTTAGTGCGCTATGGAGATGGCGCCCTGGAGAGGGTTTCTGTGTGGAGATGGACTCCACCGCACATGTACTTGGAAGGGTTTTTATTTAGGCCCACTCGAAGCCTCTGTGGCTGAACTTGAGCTTCCTTGCCCTCTACTCTATCTCCGTAGTCCTCACAGTGGTCCTGAGAAGTCAGGGTAGGATCAGGGAATCCTTGGGTGCAGGGCCAGGATGCCTTTAGGTAGAACTCTGCCAGGGAAGCTTTAGGAAAGCTGGCCCTCCCAGTGGCTTTTCTACCCCGTCTTTTGCCTATTCCTTGCCCTAGGCTTAGTGTTTTTCAGAGGCTTAGATGGATGAATTGCATCTGGCCCTCTTACCCCTGGAGGTGGAAGAGTGAGTGGTGCCTCAACCTCTGGGTCTCTCATACTGCGTCTCTCTCTGCAGGGTGTGCAGGAGAGTGGCTGTCTGAGGCTCTCTAGCCTGGCGGGCAGGGAGAGGGTCACCACCTGGGCATGTGGAAGCATTCTGTGTGTTGCTTTAGTGGGGAAAACCTTGTGTTTTCTCTTGCCATGAATGCTAGGGAGAGATAGTGAGGATTGTTGAAAGACCACATAAATGGACCTGCCTAAGACAGGGGAGCAGGGCAAGAAACTAGACTTTCCAATTTGACATAGAGCTTCCCCAGAAGTCATTTTCCTAAAAATACTGAAAAGACCTTGAGTTGCTAATTTAAGGGAGGTAATCTCCAGATTTGTCTGTTTCTAGTTATTGTTCCCACTTATTTATAGATGGAAAATGTGGTGTCCCAGGTGTGAGCTGAGGCCCCAAGTCTACCGTGGGACTTCAAGAACACTTTTATTGCCTATCTTGGGACCTTTTTTTTTTTTCCAAATGTATTTTTTTAATACAGTAGTGACACATGCTTTAAAAAGTTAATACATATTTGTTAAAAACTTAAAAATCCCGCGAAGTGTTTAAAAGAAAAAGTGAGTCAGCCTCCCTCTCCTTGCCCCCAGGGCCACTCCCAGGATCACTGTGGAGGAGAGGTTGATGGGAATTGTTCTGGAGGCTCCTGACCCAAGCTCTGCCGCTCGGCCCCCCTCCCCGCTGGTGTGGTGTGACCGTGTGAGAAGGAAGCGGGAGAAGAGTAACAGGGCACCTCTGTGCCAGTGTCTGGCTCCAGTCCTCCTTGTCGAGGGAGGGTTTAAGAGTAGATGAATGATCTCCCCCGACTGTGCTGTTTCCTTCCCAGGCCTTGTGCTGTATGTGCTAATATGCATTTCACCAGATTTCCCTCTCTTGTCTTTTTAAAAAGTTTGTGATTTTTGCTTCACAGTTTGAAGCACAGAATTATAACAGAGGGGTGGCGGGAGGGAAAACCAAGTGGTGCACTGGAGGTTCCATGGGGGGACCAGTGCAGCAGGGTGACAAGGCACACGAGTCACTCAGGCTTCCTGGGCCAGGGTGTGAGAGGAGTGCTGAGTAGTGAGATCTCCGCTTCATCTCCAAAGGCGAGATAAATGGAACTTCTGAATGCTGGTTCTTGGAGTGGCTTTTATTCTTTGACCATCCACTTAGAGATGGAGTGGGAGACACCTGGAACTGCTGAAACCTTGCTGTTCTTCAAACAACGAAAGTGATTTCATTAGAGGCTTTCTGCTGAGGTTCCTGGGGTCTGTATTGCCAGCCCACTTCCCTTGCTTTCAGGATGGGCCACAGTTTGATCTGGAAACTAAATGTGCCCTTTTCAGTGGATACGGTTCTCTTTTCCCCGCTGTTTTTCCTTTGTGGCAGGCCTAGTCACGACGCGAGCATCCTCTCGGCTCCCTGACGGCACTTGCTCTATTATAGCAGGGTGCCCCTGCTCTGTGGCTGTGGAGCTGCTCCGGGACCCTCCTGCCAGCCTGTGGGCTCCTCAAAGCAGTGGCTGGGCCTGAGTCACCTTCTTGTCCTCCTGGACTCTTCTGGTCAGAGAGGACCTTTGATGGTCACAGATAGCCAGCCGCTCAGTCACTGAGACCAGATGTTGGTTGAATTTCGCAGGAATTGCAGCTCAGTCTGCCTTGCCTCTCAGTCCATGTGGGCTCCAGTGCCTGATTCATCCAGGCTAAAAAGATTTGTATTTGCTCAACATTCTAAGGCCTTTTGTGCCTTGGTCGGTTGCTTTTGTATCCTGGAGTGTTCCATTTTTCTTTCTTCCCCAGGTTAACAGGAAAAGTTCCAGGATTGGCTTAAATGTACCTTCCTTCAAGAAAGCTGTCTATGCCCTCTGTTGCTGGCGAGGTGTTCCCTTGCACGAATCCCCATGGCTCCTGGACTTTTGCATTACCAGACTTGACCCTTTGCTAACATAGTGGTTTGTTTCCCATTTCCTGGAGTGCAGCTTCCTTAAAGGCAGAGTCTGTGTTTTTGTCCTCTCGGAATCTCTAGCATTTATCCAGGAACTTGGTGGGGACTGAAAAATAAAAAGGTGTTGAACCAGTGAAGGAATCACTCTTGTCTCTAGCTGTACTCAACAGATGGGTATGGCCACTGCAAGCTGAAAAATATACTTGCAAGAGACAGTGGTGTAGAAAGCCAAGGACAAGCCCAGAAGGAGTGCTTATTAGATGGTAACTGCTAGGTCAGGACCTCAAGATACCTTAACAAACTACTGATGTATTTATTCAACACCCTTCTGATAAAATGTATTCGTTTCTTAGTGGTCTAGTCATATTTATTTTCAGAGTACTCCCGTGATAAAACGTGGATCCATCTTACTTTAGAAAACAAACAGGACATGAAGAGATGGCCATCCAGGTGGTCTTTGTGTCAGGGCCGGAACTAGGGATGAGCCAGCTTGTCCTGACTCTGGAAGCAGAGATTCTCAAAGCTCGCGTCGCCCCACATTCCTGGGTGCCTCTCGTGAACCCCACTGGCAATGTCACAGCATAGCTACAGTGCTGGGGGGATGCCTGATCTCTTTGCCTGGTGTCCTTTTTCTCCTGGGTTGGGGTTAGGGGAGAAAGTCAAACAGAACAGCAAAAAGAAGAAAGAAACACCCAGAATACCACGGCCTAGAGAAAAAGAAGACTGCGCCATCTTGGTCTCTGTCCTTCTAAATAATACTAGAGTTTTGGGTCATACGTCATACACTGTTTTGTAAACAGTCTTTTTCATTTAGCAAAACATTGTGGATATTTTTCTTGTTCGTAAATACAGGTCTACCCATCATTTTTCAAGTTTGCATAGTATTTCATAATTGGATATGCATAATTAATTTAACCAATTATCTATTATTACACACGTATTTCCTGTTTTTAATGTTAAAATCAACACTGTGCCAAATGTACATCTACATCTTTCCTTCTTTTGTCCATTATTTTCTTAAGGTTATATTTTTAGAAATCATCAACTCATATGCACATTTAAAATTGTGATATATATTAGATTAGTCTGTAGGAAAGATAAAACTCAATGATTGTAAGGGTGTGAGACTTGAGGGCATCTGGGCTGTGTGCTATAGAAGGTATATTGAACATACCATTTCTCTTTGCTCTGTTCCCAAGCCCAATTAAAAGGAGAGTAAAGACATGGGGAGATAAGGATGATGGCTGCAAAATTGTGATAGCTGGAAAAGAGGTGGATGGTTGGTGGGTAATTGAGAAACTCAGAGACAGCTGGAACTCGGGCCTGCAGTGAAGAATCACAGAAGCAGTTGGGCGACAAACCAGGGTGTCCCCAAAGAGCTCCAGAATTGGAGGGAGCAGACCCCTCTGAAAGTGGGGTTCAGGTGGAGTAGAGAGTGAAAAGATTAGGTTAAAGTCTGTGTGAGGCACAGTCAGATCCCCTCCCTACCTGTGTAACATGGTAGTTTTATCTCCTTCCTACCAGCAGATTAGTGGTTTATCGTCTAGGTTATCCCCCGTGAGGATCAAATGAAAGGACTTTGGATGCTGGCACAGCAGGCATCCCAGAGAAAAGGAGCATCATACTCATGACAGGCTGAGACCTTCCACCTGCCCAAGCGTTCTTCCTCACTATACTCCAAAAAAACAGGCTTTACCACTGCCCTACAGGAGATTAAAAGATGGCTTCATGAGAGGTTAGAGAGCCCAAGGGAAAAGCCTCATAAACATGGAAATTTGGAAGTTCTTCAGTAAAATGTTTTGACCAGATCACCCTACCAACTGACAAATCACTCCCATAGAAACAGACCTTGCAATCAGTTTGTCGTTGCTTCATTCTTAACTATAAGGAGATAACTCTGTCAAAAGATATTTGATAACTTCCTCTAACATGACTAAAATAAAAACCAATATACATGTGAGACCAAAACATTCAGCCTCCACAGTCCAAAACAAACACACAGAGAAAAAAGGAACACACAGAGAAAAAAGGGAAAGACAATGCAGAGGAGCGGAAGAAAAGGTTTTTATTCTTAAGTTAAATCTCAGAAAAGAGAAAATATTGAATTCATAAAATAAGAGCAGGAAACTGGTAAAAAATCACACTTAGAAAAAAGCTATTAGAAATTAAAAATATTATATCAGAAATGGATAAGTCAATAGAAGGGCTAGAAAGTAGATTTGAGGAATTGTCCTAGTAATTAGAACAAAAAGAGAAAGCAATAGAAAATATGAAACATTAGGAAAATTAGAGACTTAGCTCAGGAGGTCAAGCATCCAAACAGTAGTAGCAGTACCAGAAAGAGGAAACTGAAGAAATTATTAATAAAATTATTTCAGAACATTTCCCAGAACTGAGGAATAAGACCTTCCAGATTGAGAAGGGCCCATTAGTTCCTAGTCCATTAGCTTTCGAAAATAGATCTATACCAGGATACATCATGAAATTTTAGAACATAAAGGACCAGAACTGATCCTCGAAGTTTCCAGAGGGATGTGTTATTATCTCCTGCTGTATAACAAATTACTCCAAAACTTAGTGGCTTAGAACAGGAAATGTCAAACTTTTTCACGGTAGTCTTATGGGCCACATGGTCTCTATTGCAGCTACCCATCTTTGCCATTGTAGCACAAGAGCAGCCATAGTCAATATGTGAGTGGTTATGACTGTGTTCCAATAAAACTTATTTACAAAAATACGTGGCCAGGTCAGGCCCTGTGTTTCCTGGCTTAAAACAACAACACTTATGTCTCACAGTTTTTGTGGGCATAGCTGGTTCACTTGCCTTTGGATCACGCAAACAGTTTCAGTTAAGATGTTGGTTAGGGCTACGATCATCTGAAGACTTGATGGGGGTTGGATCCATTTCTGCACTCATTCAGATTGTTGTCAGAATTCAATTCCTGTTTGTCAGAATTCAATTCTTGGGTATGGTCTCATAGCAGCTTGCCTCATCAGAGTGAGGAAGAGAGAGTGTGAACAACAGAATTCAGTCTTTTGAAAGCTAATCTTGGAAGGGACATTCCATCACTTTTGCCATATTATTTTGCTATATTCTGAATGAGGGCTGTAGGTCCAGCCCTTGGTATAAGGGTGTGAATACTAGGTGATAGGCATCATTGGGGGCTGTCTTAGAGGGCTGTATAACTCAAGAAAAAAGAAAACATGTTATGGGAAGTAACTTCAAAATGTTTGTGGAAAAATTGAATTAAAAGATAGAAATATAAACTTTGTTTCTCACCATGAGCTTTATCAAGTTCAAGACACTTTTGTACACAGTGATACCAGCCATTTAATCCATTCCCAAAGAACCGAGGGTCCTGGGAATTTAACCATGTCAATGTAGTCTTTTTGGCATTATTAACTGAAGAAAAATGGGTGCCCTTTAAAGATTTTTTAAGATTAAGAAACAAAAAGAAATCAGAAGGAGCCAAATCAGGACTGTAAAGTGGACACCTAATGATTTTCTGTCAAAACTCTCCCCAAATTGCCCTTGTTTGATGAGAGGAATGAGTAGGAGTGTTGTCCTGGTGGAGAAGGACTTTCTGGTGAAGCTTTCCTGGGTGTTTTTCTAAAGCTTTGGCCAATTTTCTTGAAACACTGATAATAAGCAGTTGTTGTTGTCCTCAGGCAAAATGCATTGAGCATCCCCAAAACTGTTGCCATGACCTTTGAGTGGTCTTTTTTTTTTCTTTTTTTCTTTTTTGAGACAGAGTCTTGCTCTCTTGCCTAGGCTGGAGTGCAGTGGCGTGATCTCAGCTCACTGCAACCTCCACCTCCCAGGTTCAAGTGATTCTCCTGCCTTAGCCTCCCAAGTAGCTGGGATTACAGGCATATGCCATCACGCCCTGCTAATTTTTTGTGTTTTTAGCAGAGACAGAGTTTTGCTATATGGGCCAGGCTGGTCTGGAACTCCTGGCCTCAAGTGATCTGCCCACCTTGGCCTCCCAAAGTGCTAGCAGGCGTGAGCCACTGTGCCTTGCAGTCTGCTTTTGCTTTGATGGGACCCCTTCCACCTCTTGGTGGCCACTGCTTAGGTTGTGCTTGTCTTCAGGATTGTACTAGTAGAGTTGTGTTCTATCCCCTTTTACAGTTCTTCAAAGACATGCTCAGGATCTTGATTTCACTTGTTTAAAATTTCTACTGTGGAAATTTTAAATTTTATTGTGTAAAGCTCTGCCCTTGTCTGCAGCTGATCTGAGTGCAATAGTTTTGGCACCTATTGAATGGAAAGTTTGCCTAACTTTAGTTTTCACTCAGAATTGTGTAAGCTGAACCAAGAGAGATGTCTATGTGTCAGCTCTTGTTCTGCTGTTAAACATTTGTCATCTTTAATTAGGGCACAAAGAAGATGATTTTTTTTTCCCTGCAGATTGATATGGATGGTGTGCCGCAGAGGGCTTTATTCTCAACATTGTCTCATTTCTTCTAAAATGAATTATCTATATGTAAACTGCTGATTTCTTTGGGGCATTACCCCCATAAATTTTCAAAAGCGTTAATGGTTTCATCATTTTTCTGCCTAAGTTTCACCATAAATTTGATGTTTGTTCTTGCTTCAATTTTAGCAGAATTCATGTTGCTTTGGTAGGAGCTGTTTTCAAACTGATATTTTATCCTTCTCAGTGCTCAAACTAAATCCTGTTCAGACATGTTATAATAAGTTAGTATGAGTTTATTTTGGTGTCAAAAATTGAAATCCATGCATAGTTTTAAAATAATATACATTTTCCATAACTTTATGATGACCCCTCATATACAAAGAGTTAAGAATCAGAGTGTCTTCCTACAACAGCAACACTGGGAGCTACAAGACAATGGATCAATGTCTTTAGAATCCCAAAAGAACAAAATTTAATTTCAGAGAAAACAAAGTTATACTAGAAAGGAAATATAACTAAAGTACATGACATGGCTCAGCTGTGAATAATCTTTCCAGTCATACTGTGAACACTAATTATTGAACCATACACACGTTTTGGTTAAACTTGGAGAATTAATAGGGGACGAGAGACTTATATGGAGGAGGTGTGTGTGCAAGAGCGAAATCCTTACTTGTCATAGTGGGAAGTCAATAGATGGCAGAATTAGAAACATTGAGGCAAATACTTGACGAAACAGCTAGAATAATCTAGATTGTCTCCCAGGAAATGGGGAGAGGTGAGCCAAGCACTACAGTTTGTGGTGATAGACTATTTATGTGCTATTCGATGTTGAGAGAAATATACTTTAAAAAGTAATGATATCAAAATGTAGTGTGACACGTTGGATTGGGTACTAGAACAGAAACAAACAGTAGAAAAACTGGTGAAAGTCAAATTATTTTAAGTTTAATACAGTAGTAAAGTGGGTTTCTTAGTTGTGACAAAGGCACTACAGTAATAGAAGATGTTAGCATTAGGGGAAACTGGGCAGGGAGTAAATAGGACTTGGTATTATCTTTACAACTATTTTGTAAATTTAAAACTATTCCAAAATGGAAAGCTTATTAGAGAAGGCTCAGTGTGGATACTCTCATACTACTGAGTGAATGCTGGATATTTCCTGAGCTGTAGGACACAAGAGGAAGAACAGGTTGTGGGGGTGGGATGGGGCAGGAGGAGAGGCTGGGCTCAGTTGTAGAGAGAGACCTGTGCCTGCAGGCACATGAGATGTCCTGTAGGCAGGGCCACCAAGTTAGAGACAGAATAATGCACCAGCCTGTAGATAATTGGTTGGGAGCAGATGGGATGTGTCTATGAAATGTGTGTGAAATGAGAAGAGAAGGTGACTTAGAATAGAGCTCTAATGAATACCAAAAACATTGGGGAAAAGTGCAGTTTTTACTGCTTGATTTTTGTTCCTAATTTCAGTTCTTTGTATGGCTCATTTTTTATAAGACTGGTTGTTGAACCTCTAAATCATTTTATTCTCATCAAGAGCTAACAAACTAAGCTATGCAGAATTAATTGAGCGAAACTGGCCTTGTATGTCAGTAATAGGGAATGGTGTGGACTGTGGTAAGTGTGGATATTCTGCCCAAGGGGTCACTTCAGCTTCAGCTGATCGCTGCCTATAGGAATATGGCTCTACTGTTAACACATTTTCTTATTTTTCTAAGTGAGAAATCCAGGGTTTCTGGATTTCAAACATCTCAAGTTTTAAGTGTTGGCAATTAATTAATTATTTTTAATGTTTGCTAACCAAACAGAACATCTTGACAAAAAGTGGCTTGTAGACCACTTGTTTATTGTTTCCATTCTAATTCTTTCCTGTGAGTGTGGCCAATTTTCCATTTTTTTTCCCCCTGCCCCAAGCTGTTTTCTGTACTTTGAATCTACACCACTCCAGTAGACCAGCAGCGAGGTGTTTGAGGAGGCTGTTGACAAACTTGGACCAATGACATATTCCTATGCAACTCTGCTTATTAAATCCCCATGGTCCAGAAGGCACAGGCTTAGTAATGTGAATGGAATGGAATCTGCCAGACATTTAGCTCCTTGCTCAAAGGGACTTTATCTCATAGTTGTCCCTTGTATTTGATGCCCATGTCATGGAGGACAGGACCCAGTATCCTGCCAAGTAAGACAGTGTGGCTCTAAGACCTGTGTGGCCTATTATTCTGGCCTAGAAGATTAATCTGGCAAAATTTGTTTTCATGTAGCCATGCAGCAACATAGTAAGTTTTCCTTGCAGATATTTGCAAATGAATTTCCATCTCCACCATGTTGCTTGTGGTAAGGGCAAGAGCATACCTTTAACTATAGTTATTAGAAGAAAAACTCAGGCCCTCTCATGAAGTTTATCTGCAGTTTTCTAGTCTCGTATCTGTCGCCCAGGCTGGAGTGCAGTGGCCGGATCTCAGCTCACTGCAAGCTCCGCCTCCCGGGTTCACGCCATTCTCCGGCCTCAGCCTCCCGAGTAGCTGGGACTACAGGTGCCCGCCACCTCGCCCGGCTAGTTTTTTGTATGTCTTAATAGAGACGGGGTTTCACCGTGTTAGCCAGGATGGTCTCGATCTCCTGACCTCGTGATCCGCCCGTCTCGGCCTCCCAAAGTGCTGGGATTACAGGCTTGAGCCACCGCGCCCGGCCGTTTTTTTTTTTTTTTTTTTTTTGAGACGGAGTCTTTTTCTGTCGTCCAAGCTGGAGTGCAGTGGCGCGATCTCAGCTCACTGTAAGCTCCGCCTCCCAGGTTCACACCATTCTCCTGCCTCAGCCTCCCAAGTAGCTGGGACTACAGGCGGCTGCCACCACGCCCGGCTAATTTTTTGTATTTTTAGTAGAGACGGGGTTTCACCATCTTAGCCAGGATGGTCTTGATCTCCTGAGCTCATGATCCGTCCGCCGTGGCCTCCCAAAGTGCTGGGATTACAGGCTTGAGCCACCGCGCCTGGCCGGTTTCTTTCTTTTTTAAAGTGAAAAATCATAGTGGCTTTTTTCCAGGTTGCTCAAACAAATCATCAATCTTCCATGAAGTCTTAGAAATACTAACTTATCTTGCAATGTATTTGGCCTTTTTTTTGAGGGCCTCAACATGCAAATTTGAAGGCATAGATTTGGTTTTCCTCCCTCCCCTTCTCTGTGTGGCCTGATCAGAATCTTTAGTCCATGTTTTTTTTTTTTTTAGGAAAAAAAGCATTACAAGTATTTTTCACATGATGTTATCAATCTTATGTTAAAAAAATTTGTCAAGAGCATCTTTTCCTGGCTTCTAGTATAACCAAAGATGTTTTCTGGTTTATGCCTTTTGAGTTGCATCTCCATTCTTTTTTTTTTTTTTTTTTGGAAATGGAGTTTCACTCTTGTTGCCAAGGCTGGAGTGCAGTGGTGCAATCTCGGCTTACTGCAGCCTCTGCCTCCTGGATTCAAGTGATTCTCCTGCCTCAGCCTCCCTCATATGCTGGGATTACAGGCGCCCACCACCATGCCTGGCTTTTTTTTTTTTTTTTTTTTTTGTATTTTTAGTAGAGGCGGGGTTTTGCCACATT
Source organism: Papio anubis (assembly GCF_008728515.1). Lineage (NCBI taxonomy): Eukaryota > Metazoa > Chordata > Mammalia > Primates > Cercopithecidae > Papio > Papio anubis. The sequence continues at coordinate 46,361,540 of NC_044977.1, forward strand.
GGCCAGGCTGGTCTCGAACTCCTGACCTCAGGTGATCCGCCTGTCTCAGCCTCCCAAAGTGCTGGGATTACAAGCATGAGCCACCGCATCCAGCTGCATCTCCATTCTCGCTTTAACTTTTATGATGCTACTTTATGTGGAATACCTTTTCTTCTTTCCCTGTTGATTGGCACCTTGGGATTTTTATGTGTGCCTTTGAATGCCCCCGTATATTTTGCCTCTTTATCCTGGAGGCTTCTTGCTGGAAGGGCTGGTGTTTGTGACTCATCTTCACCCTAGGAATTCTAGGCTGTCTTGGAACCTACCATGATTATGTGTATATAATTCTTGCCTTATGTATTATAAACCTGATTAAGTTTGTAAAAATGAAGGCTTGTAAGTATGAGTATTTTTAGGGAGTCAACATAGTGTTCTGGAAGGATATGGAATATAGAATCAGAAATATATAGTTCAGATCTTCATTTTGCCTTTTATTGGCCGCAGGACCTTGGGCAAGTAGTGCTCCTTTTCTGAACCTTGGCTTTGTCCTTTTGTTAAAAGAGATACTGTCTCTACCTTGTTGACCATATCAGATCGTTATTCAGAATCAAGTAGATTATGGGTAAGGAAATTCAAAATTAGTGTCAATAAATTATATTCCTGTTGTTATTTTTAAATGTACTAAGGTACTTTGCCGTTTTAAGAAGTTATGAGATAAATGGTCACCTTACTTCAGTGAGTTTTCCTAAGGTTGCGACTAACTCTCCATTGTAATCTCTAGTGAGAGGAAGGACTGCAAGAAATGTGTAATTCCTGAGCATCTGCTAGGTACTGGCCACTACTGAGGAGCTTTCACCCACATTAGCTCCTTGAGTCATCAGGAACAAAATTTGAGACAGGCATTAGTTTTGGGAAATGAAGAAACTCAGCAATGAGCAGAGGCTTTGCACGGGTACACAGGACTTATGGGAGACCCCACTCTCATGACCTATCCGGGGCCCTTGGATGCCCATCAGCTGGCCTGGGCCTGCTGAATCCAGGGTCCACCCTTACCTGTTTCTTTGCTTACTAGCAGTAGTTCTAGCCCTTTGCCAGTCTTCCAGGAATGGAGCTGGTTTATATTGGGGACGAGAGGGTGTTGCCCAGAGTGAACCTCAAAGCATCAGTGAATTGGAGGACACTAGTTGATTGGGGGATCTGTGGGGAAGCTATTAGTTCTAGGTCTTGTTTAGTTCTCATCCAGATGGGAGAATGGTAATTTGAGAAAGAGATCAGATCCAACTAAGTATTCGTGGAGTGCAGGATAGAGCTCCCCAGAGGAACCCAGCATTAAATGTAGCTAACTTTGCTAGAATTATTATACCAAGAATATTGATGGGTGGCTTTCTTTGATTTTCTATTTCTGGATTGAAGTACATTTTTCAAGGTGGGTGATCGATATCAGAGGTAGTCAGAAAGGAGTAGAGGTAGGGAAGATGTCTCTATGGAGAGAACAGAGGGAAAGACACAATTTGTTTTAAAAGGGTTGGTGGTAACTCTTTGTCATCACCTCTATTTGCCTCTGTAAAGGAATTTGTGTCTCTTTGCTGAAGCACAGACAGGACAGAGTTTATGAATATGATATTTTGAAATATGTATTTGGTCTTTGTCCTCCTTTTCCTGGTTTACAACTCCTAAAATCCTTGGAGTCTCCAGAGTAATGTGGACGTCTTTTTGTGTGTGAATGATTGATAACTTCAGCATGGGGCTGGTCACCAGAAACAAAAAGCAAGATTGGAGGATTGGGCCTTTAGCCCCACACCCCACCAGCCTATGGTTAAATTGATCACCAAATGACCAATGGTTTAATCAATCATGCCTATGAAATGATGCCTCCATAAAAACCTAAGAGGACAGACTTTGAGAGCTTCCAGATAACCGAACACTTAGAAGTTCCTGGAGAGTGGTACACCCAGGGAGGGCACAGAAGCTCGGCACCCCCTCCCACATGCCTTGCCCTGTGCTTCTTTTCATCTGTATTCCTTATAATAAACCAGGAAATGTAAGTGTTTCACTAAGTTCTGTGAGCCACTCCAGCAAATTAATCAAACCTAAGAGAGAGTCATGGGAGCCCCATCCTAAAGCCGATCAGTCAGCCTTCTGGAGGCTTGGACTTGTGACTGGTGTCTGAAGTGGGGGAGGGGAATGGCGAAGGCAGTTTTGGGAACAGCCCCCAACCTGTGGGATCTGATTCCATTTCCAGGTAGGTAATGTTGGAATAGAATTAGAGGATACCCAGCTAGTGTCTGCTGCAGAATTGTTTGTTTGCTGATGGGAAGAAATCCCTACATATTTTGGGCTCACAGAAGTCTTCTGTATTGATTGTTGTGTGGTGTGAGGGCAGAGAAAAAATGGTTTGAGTTTTTCTTAACAGAATCTAACCCAAATCTAGGAGAGACTTTCAGTTTGGTGATAATGAGCTCTGGAGAAAACACAGAAACAAGTTAATATCCTAAGCCCTTTTATTTCAGGGCTATGTTTTCAGCAAAGCTCTGATATTATTTCCTACCTGATCTTTCAGTATCAGCATTCCCCAGGGACTTAACCCCAGTGAACGTCTCTCTGAGCAGTTTCCTGTCTTCCCATGGTTCCAGCCATCCTCTGTATGCCTGAGACTCCGAATTCTGCATGTCCAGATCTACACCACAGCGTGGTTGCACACAGAATCCTCTGTCTTGTCTGCCAGGCACGCTCTCCTAGTGTGCTCTTGTGGATCCCAGCGCCGTCCACCTCGTTGTCTAAGCTGGAAACCTGGTTATCATCCTTGACTCCTCCCTCTCTCTCACCTCCTTGCCATTGCAAGGCCTATTCTCTCAACCTTGCGTTTTCTTTCTTAAATCAAGTCTCTGCTTTCTGTAGCTACTCTTCTAGTCTAGCCCTTGCTGTTGCTCCTGTGGATTCTCGGCCCCTCCCTTATCTCTGTCCACAGCTCTTGCTCCCTTGAACTCCTCCTTCTACCTACCACCACAATTACCCATCAGAAACACATAACTGGTCACGCCGCTTCTTTGGTCTGAAGCATGCAATGGCTTTCCTACATTTCTGTGATCAAGTCCCCAAGTCTGACCTAGCAGTCAAGATGCTTAACTGTGCCTCTGCTGGCCTCATCCTAGCTTTCCTCAAGGAAGAGACGCTTACCTCTGCTGGAGGCACAGAACCTTCCTCCTCATTTGCAAAACACTCACAGCTTCATCCCTCTGTGCTTTGTTTAGAATGGTCCTACTTAGAAGGCACTTTCCCCCTTCCTCTGCCCCAGGAAAGGTGTCTATTGACATTCATTCAGATGTCATTTTTTCCTCTGTTCTGACTGGCTCTTCTGCCTCCCCAACCACTCTTCTTTTCCTTCCTGTCCTCCCCCTCCCCCTCTGCATCTTCCTCCTCCTCCCTTCTATGTGTTCATACCCACCTCTAAGCCAGGACCTCCCCGAGGAGTGTTGTTAATGATATCTCCCCCAGCATGAGTGTCAACCATGTACTTGGAAATGTACAGGGGAATGTTAGGGGAATGTCAGGGGAATGATGGAAGCTGAGCACTGAGCCAGGCACATGGGCTTGGTGCTTTCTCGTTGGCATTGTCATATTAGTCATGATTAAACTTAACATAAACAGCCACAGCCAGGTGGTTGTAGGGGCTATAGAGCCATTGTTTGGCTCTGTTTTTGTGTGATGAACTGGCTTTCTCACAGCCCACATTTTTCTTAGAGCAGAGGCGCTCAGTGCTGGACTTGTCAAGCCAGCTAGCTGTCATTGCCAGGAAAGCTTCCCTTCAGGAAGGGACTGGCTTGGAGAGACTGCGAACCCTTTCAGGTGCTGAGTATGGGCCCAAGGGACTGCAGCCTGAAAGCACATTAGGGATGAGGAACAGAGAAGGTTCCCATCAGCTTGCTCTTGAGCTCTATCCTGTGAACATATATGTACCTGCAGAGGTGGGGAGCATGAACGGAGTCTTACTTCACATGCACCAGGGGAACTTGTTATTTATTTATTTCGTATATTTTATTATTATTATACTTTAAGTTCTAGGGTACATGTGCACAATGTGCAGGTTTGTTACATAGCGCACATGTGCTATGTTGGTGTGCTGCAAACTGCTGTCTGCCATTTACATTAGGTATATTCCCAATGCTATCCCTCCCCCTCCCCTCCCCCCCCCCCCACCCCCTCCCTCCACCCCCTTAACAGGCCCTGGTGTGTGATGTTCCCCACCCTGTGTCCAGGTGTTCTTATTGTTCAGTTCCCACCTATGAGTGAGAACATGCAGTGTTTGGTTTTGTGTCCTTGTGATAGTTTGCTGAGAATGATGGTTTCCAGCTTCATTTCCAGGAGATGAACTCATCCTTTTTTATGGCTGCATAGGAACTTATTATTTAAAGGAGCCCTGCTGTGGATTGTTTTGCAAGGGTGAGGAGGCTTCCTTACCTTAAACAATCACCGACTGCTCTCTCTGGGCTAGGTCTGTGAGTTCAGGGCCCAATACCTCTGCAGAATGTGCTTGCCTGTCTCTTTTAATGACTGAAAGCCAGAAGCCAGCATATCCTTGTAGAAAGGAGGAGTGCAGTTTTGTTGTTTTCTCTTTACAATTGAGTACTTTGGGGTTTTGCCAGATAGATTTTCCTCTTGCCTTGTTTTTTTTTTTTTTAAATGAAAAGCTTTCCTGGCAGATGTTGGAAAGCCACTTCTAGGGCATTGATAGTTACCAAAAAAAGACCCTGGCTTCCTTTCCCCATCAGCTGACTGTGCATTTCCCTGCCCCACATCTGTGCTGTCATCCTCAGAAGGCTGAGCCTGCAAGTGCCTGCTCTGATGTGGCCCTGGCCTTTGTCTGCAGACCCCCGCTCCCCACCCCAGCAGAAGTCTGTCCAGCAGGGCACAATCCATGAGGGGCTGTCAGCTGTTTTCCACTTGAACTGTCCATAGCCTTGTTTTCGCTCTCCCTCTGCTGAACCTGATGCAGTTACTAACTCCGTAGGTAGCACTCGGGGCCCTTTGAGACCTGGTGGCCTCTGAACTTTAGTCCTTCGTGACTTCCTGCTTCAGCCTGTCTTCCCCTCTTCTGCCCAGGACTGTGGTGTCTCTGTGTCTCTGTTACTCTTTGCTGTCAGCCCTGAATGTCTTCTTCTTACCCCTTCTTCTTCTCCATTTTCTATTTGAAATTCATTCTTTCTGGGTTAGGCTACATACCACCCGGGGGGCTGTAGAGTGTGCCGAGGACAGTCTGAAAAGCCTGGGTTCGAATCCTGATTTGGCCACTACCCAGCTGTTTTTGAACAGTTTAGCACCCCCCTTGGAGCCTCTTTCCGCACACAGAGTGGGGTGATGGCCACAGCCATATTGGGACTGAGTGAGGGGCCTGTAAAGTCAAGTCAGGTCGGGGAGGTGTCTCAGTGTTTTCCTCACTTTTTTTAGGTAGCTCTTTCTGGTCTTCCTAACTAGACAGACTCTTTTCTTCCTCTTAATGTTTATGCATTTGGTAGCCCTAAATTAGGTGGAAATCAGTATTTTCCACCTTTTTAATAATTATTTGCAGATGAACTTCTCTTCTTCCTCCATAAATATACTTTGGCGGCATTTGACTTTTGTCTCCCACAAAGCCGAGCCCAGTCACTTGCCGGGGTTCTGTGCTCTGTAAATGCCTGCAGAGTTGTGAGTGTTCCACCCAGAAGTTCTGAGTCAGTCTCCCAGATATGACGAGATCCCCTCGGTGACAGGCAACCTGCTTCTCTGCCTTTCATTTGTTTATTACCTGCATTGGTTTTGATTCTCTATTAAAATGTATTTTTTAAGAGGAAATCAGCGAAGGCATATGGAGTGATGGCCTGTCTGTGTGGGGCGCAGTATTCTGTAATAAGAATTGCCATGGCAACATGGTAGCCTTCACATTTCTCCAGTTAAGAAGATGAACTCTCCTGCCCACAGATGCTGAGTGGATTGGCCACCATTACCTAGTGCCGCAGGTCTCTTCCTGAAAGGCAGTGGGCCTCATTACCAAGGACCGTTTCTCAGCAGGGGATCATCAAACAGCAGTCCTGGCCCTTTGCATCTCCCTATCATCTGATTCTGTTGTCTGAAATTTTGGTTCCTTCTGCAACAGGCCTCCTGGCATTGGCAGCGGGTTTAAAGCAGGCCTGATGTGAGCAGCTGACTGGGACAGCGGCTGGTGGGGCTGTGGTCTGCCCGCCCACTGCATCTGCTCCTAGGCCTACGTGGAGACTGTGGAGGGATGAGTGAATGTTTTCTAAGGAGCAGTGCAGCAGGTCGGCTTAAAGCTGCCAGTATAGCAGCAGCCCTGTTGTATCTTATAGGGGCCTCTGCATCCTCTGGCTGTCCCTACCCCATGCATTCTATGGGTGGCAGACACTTGCTTTCTTTCTGTAAACCAACCTGTCCTCTAAGCTACTGTCACACTGCTTCATGACGGAAAGGCGGGGTTGTAAGCTCCTGGTTTCTGGCTTTTTCTCCAGATTGTTTTGTAACAAACTATGCTGAGACCAGGTGCAGGCACAATAGACCTGAATTCTGACAGCCACCCAGGAGTGCACAGCCGCTGTTCTCTGAGCCCATCAATCCCAAATTGGTGTGTGGGACTTGTTGCTGGGCAGCTTGACCTTCCTTGCCTACTGTCTAATATCAGAGTGCCTCACCAGCCAGGTTTCTGGATGCTGTATGAAGGTAACATGGTGGAATCTGGCAAAGCTAGAAGATTCTTTGCAAAAAAAAGACTTGTTTGCCTCTTAGGTCCTTCCTGTGAAGAGGCTATGCATGCAGCAGTATGACAGTCCTGACTGTTCCTATCCCTCAGCATCAGGCCACAGTTCATAGCCAGGCAATGACTGCCATGGAGGAATGGAAGCCAGCTGGCCAAGCCTTCACAGCCCAACAGAAAACTGCTGTCCTATCCTTAGTCCTCAGCGTCTGTGAGTTGACTGAGATGATCAGTGGCCACACCTGGTAGAAGTCTCTTGGCAAATAGGTCTCTAAATGGACGTCTGGCTGCATGTTAGAGAGCATTTGCTTTTTATGGTGTGCACATAGCAGGGATTGGACCTACAAGCCCTGGAGTCACTGTGGCATAGAGAACATGGAAAGGCAGTATGCCCTGGTTAAAATTCTGGCTTTCAAGATTATGGGACCTTGCTCTGAAGGAGAATTCTCTGCCAATAAGGAAATTTTCAGAAAAGCTGACTGAAGGAGCCTGGGAGACTTTTGTCTGGACAGGTGTCTGGGCTTTGTTTCATCATAGGAAACAGTGTAGCTTAGTGGGAAGAACCAGCTTTAGAGGCAGACCTTGGTTCACATCTCAGCTCTGCTACTTACTATATATTCTTGATGGACTCTCACCGATGCTTCTAAAGGCCATATCTGTCCATGGGACAGGACTATCCTGTCCCATGCCGTGACCTGTTTTTTCCAGGAAACTGCCCATCTTCACTAGAGACACTGTAATGGGAGCTGTATTTTCTTTCTTTGTGTCTCTGGCCACAGTGGTTGGTCAACATATTCTTTTAATATGCATTTTATTGAGGTATAGCAGTAAATACGTAAATCTTAAGTCACCAATTCTGCACATCTTTATGCAGGTGTAATCACAACCTGTTTACATAGGTGTAATCACGACCTGGATCAAGATACAGCCCATTTCTAGAATCACATAAGGTTCCTGAGGGCCCTCTCCTAATCTTTACTCTCCAAAGAGAACCATTACTTGGACCTCTGCCGCCACGGATTGGTTTGTCTGCTCTTGCACTCTGTGGACTTGGAAGAGTGCAGGACCGTGTTCACGGCTTTCTAGTTTTTCTGGCTCTTTCTGATGTCTGTGAGATTCACCCATGTTGTATTTAGCAGTAGTTTGTTCTTTTCCATTGCTGTATAGTATTTCCTTGCCTGAATATACCACAATTTATAATGCTGCTATGAGTATTTGCGTGTGTGTGTTTTGTTGGACATAAGCCTTTACTTTTGTTGAGAAAGTAAAGGCTCAGAAGTGCAACTGCTGGATCTCAGAGTATATGCACTTCTAGCTTTAGTGGATACTGCTGAACATTTTTCTGAAGTGGTTATATCAGTTTACTTTCCCTCCAGCAGTGTATTCCACATTCCTACCACAATTTTGTGCTGTCAGTTGTCTTAATGTTCACTATTCTAGTGGAGATGCAGTGTACAGTTCATTGTTTTTAGTATGTTCGCAGAATTGTGCACCAGTAACCATTCTGTAGTTTCAGAGTATCTTTACATCACTCCCCAGAACCCCATGCCCATCAGCAGTAATTCCCCCTCACCCCTCAGCCCTAGCCCATGGAAAGCATTACTGTATTTTCTGTATCTGTGGATTTGCCTATTCTGGACATTTCATGTAAATAAGATCATACAATATGTGGCCTTTGTGGCTGGCTTCTTTCACTGAACATAATGTTCTCAAGATTCATCCATATTGTAGCATGTATCAGTGCTTTATTCCTTTTGATGGCCAAATAATATTCCATTGTACAGATAGACCACATTTTATTTTTTTCATTTGTCAATTGATGGACATTTGGGTTGTTTCAGAACATTTACAAATGAGTTTTAGTTGGACATACATTTTTAATTCCCTTGCATGTTAAATTCTCAGTAGAATTACTCAGATATATGATAATACTAGAGTGCAGTGGCACAATGTTGGCTCATTGCAACCTCTGCCTCCTGGGTTCAAGCAATTCTCCTGCCTCACTGAGCCTCCTGAGTAGCTGGGATTACAGGCCCCTGCCACCACTCCTGGCTAATTTTTTGTATTTTTAGTAGAGCCGGGATTTCACTATGTTGGCCAGGCTGGTCTCGAACTTCTGACCTCGCAATCCACCCACCTCAGCTTCCCAAAGTGCTGGGATTACAGGCATGAGCCACCGCACCTGGCCTATGATAACTCTTAAGTTTAAATTTTTGAAGAACTGCTAGACTGTTTTCCAAAGGAGTATATGACGATTCCCGTTTCCCACATCCAACCTCATGCTTGTTCTTGTCTGTCTGTTTGATTATAACTAATCCCACCTCATGCCTTTTCTTGTCTGTTTGATTATAACTATTGTAGTGAATGTGAAGTGGTATCTCATTGTAGTTTTGATTTGCATTTCTCTAAGATTAGTGATGCTGAGCATCTTTTCATGTGCTTATTGACCATTTATATATCTTCTTTGAAGAAATGTCTGTTCAATTCCTTTGCCCATATTAGTTTATATGTCTTTTTATTTTTTTTTTCTTTTTATTTCTGAGTTGGAGAATTTTTTGTATGTCTTGGATGCAAGTTCCTTATTAGATACATACATATTTTCACTCATTCTGTGGGGTATCTTTTTGCTTTCTTGATGGTGTGTTTTGAAGCACAAAAGTTTTTAATTTCGATGAAATTCAACTTATCTATTTTTTCTTTTTTTTTTTTTTTGAGACGGAGTCTTGCTCTGTCGCCCAGGCTGGAGTGCAGTGGCCGGATCTCAGCTCACTGCCAGCTCCGCCTCCTGGGTTTACGCCATTCTCATGCCTCAGCCTCCCAAGTAGCTGGGACTACAGGCGCCCACTACCTCGCCCGGCTAGTTTTTGTTTTTGTATTTTTTAGTAGAGACGGGGTTTCACCGTGTTAGCCAGGATAGTCTCAATCTCCTGACCTCGTGATCTGCCTGTCTTGGCCTCTCAAAGTGCTGGGATTACAGGCTTGAGCCACCGCACCTGGCCATCCATTTTTTCTTTGGTTACTTGTATTTTTGGGGTCATATCTAAAAATCCATTGCCTAGTTTAAGGTCATGAAGATGGATTCCTGTGTTTTATAAAGTTTTATAATTCTAGCTCTTACAGTTGGGTCTTTAATCCATTTTGAGTTAGTTTTTGTATATGATGTGAGGTTGGGGTCTAGTTCATTTCATTTGCATATGGAAAGTCAGTTTATTATCATCATCTGTTGAAAAGACTATTTTTTCCCCTCATTGTGTGGAATTGGTACCTTTGTTGAAAATCAATTGAGTATAAATATAAGGATTGATTATATTTATTTTTGGACTCAGAATTCCAGTCCATGTATCTCTTTGTCCTTATGCCAGTACCACACTATCTTGATTACTGGACTTTATAGTAAGTCTTGAAATCAAGAGGTGTGAGTCCTCTACTTCTGTTTATTTTCCCTGACAATTTAGATTATTTGGATTCCTTGACTTTTTCTATGGATTTTAGGATGGATTTTTCTATTTCTGAAAAACAAAAGGGCAGCTGAGATTTTGATAGGGAATATATTGAATCTGTAGATCAGTTAGCTCTTTCTCATTTAGGTCTCTGATCATTGTGAATTAAATTGTATGTAAAGTATTAGGTAGGAATATCCATTTGTTAAAACGATCATTCCTCACTGAATTGCAGGAGGGCCTTTGTCATTAATCACTTGACTCTGTGTGGATTGTTTCTAGACTGTGTTTAGTTCAAGTGGTCTGTGTTAGTAACACTCTTTATTAATTATTGTAGCTTCATGGTAGTTATAATTATCTTGTATATCTTGTATATTAATCCTTTTTTTCTTTTTTTGAGGCAAGGTCCCTCTCTGTCACCCAGGCTGGAGTGGAGTGGCATGACTGTGGCTCACTGCAGCCTCAACCTCCCAGACTTAAGCAGTCCTCCCACATCAGTCTCTTGGGTAGCTGGGACTATAGGCACACATCACCACCCCCAACCAGTTTTTTGTGTTTTTTTTTTGTAGGGGCTGTATCTCCCTGTGTTGCCTAGGCTGGTCTCAAACTCCTGGGCTCAAGTGATCCTCCCACCTTGGCCTCACAAACTGCTGGGATTACAGGTGTAAGCCATCACACCCAGCCAATTTTGTTTTGTTTAAATCAAAATTATATCATCTCTTCTAGGTCCTTTGTATTTCTATATCAATTTCAGAATCAAACTTGTCAGATTAATATCTATAGATCAATTTGTAGAGAACTGACATCTTTGCATTCTTGAATCTTTCAGTTCATTATATGTGTATCCATTTGTGCAGGGCTTTTCAACAATGTTTCATATATTTCTCTGTAGTGATCTTAGATCTTTTTTGTTATATTTATTCCTAAGGGTTTTATTTTTGGATGCTAATGAAAATACTATTGCTTTTAATTTTTTATTTCTTGCTAGTATATAGGAATAAAATGGATTTTTATGTATTGACTTTGATAAATTGACTTATTAGTTCATGTATTATGTAGTTCTTAAGTTTTTCTACATATATAGTCATATCATCTAAAAGTCCTAGCAATTTTACTTTTTTTCTTCCATTCTAAAGGTTGGAATTTTAAGAATTCCATTTCTTACCTTGTTCCACTGGCCGAAACTCCAGTATAGTTTTGAATAGAAATTATTATAGTGTGTCCAGGCATGGTGGCTCACGCCTATAATCCCAGCACTTTCGGAGGCCATGGCAGGAGGATTGCTTGAGCCCAAGATTTTGAGACCAGTTGGGCAACATAGCAACACCATATCTCTACAAAAAATAAAAAATATGAAAACCATTATCTGGGTGTGGTGGCACCTGCCTGTAGTCCCAGCTACTCAGGGCGCTGAAGCAGGAGGTTCACATGAGTTCTGGAATTTGAGGCTGCAGTGAGCCACACCACTGCATTCTAGCCTGAGTGACAGAGTGAGACTTTGTTTCTAAAAAATAAAAATAAAAAATAAATTATTATAGTGCATATTTTTCTCTTAATTGTGGACATAAGAGGGAAATGTTCAATATTTCATCATTAATTATGTTGTTAGCTGGTAGGTTTTTATAGATACTCTATCGAATTTCTATTCCCAAGTTGCTCAGAGTTTTATCAAATGCTGGTTCTTAAATCTTTGTTTAAGAGCCAACATTTGACCATGCGTGGTGGCTCAGGCCTGTAATCCCAGCACTTTGGGAGGCTGAGGTGGGCGGATCACCTGAAGTCGGGAGTTCAAGACCAGCCTGACCAACATGGAGAAACCCTTTCTCTGCCAAAAATACAAAATTAGCTGGGTGTGGTGGTGCATGCCTGTAATCCTAGCTACTCAGGAGATTGAGGCAGGAGAATCACTTGAACTTGGGAGGTGGAGGTGGCAGTGAGCCGAGATCATGCCACTGCACCCCAGCCTGGGTGACAGAGCAAGATCTGTCTCAAAAAAAAAAAAAAAAAAAAAGGTCAAATGTTGGTTTTATTTTTGAGACGGACTTTCACTCTTGTTTCCCAGGCTGGAGTGCAACGGCACGATCTCAGCTCACTGCAACCTCCGCCTCCCGCGTTCAAGCGATTCTCCTGCCTCGGCCTCCTGAGTAGCTGGGATTACCCCACCACACCTGGGTAATTTTTGTATTTTTAGCAGAGACGAGATTTCGCCATGTTGGCCAGGCTGGTCTCGAACTCCCGACCTCAGGTGATCTGCCCACCTCAGCCTCCCAAAGTGCTGAGATTACAGGCGTGAGCCACTGTGCCCAGCCTGACTTTCTTGATTTTCTTAATTGTACACTTACTTTCTATTTCATTGATTTATATCCTTTACTATTTATTGTCTTCTATTCTCTTTGGCATTATTTTGCTGTTCTTTTTCTAGCTTCTCGAGGTGGCAACTTAGATTGATTTAAACCATTCCTCTCTAGTATAGTCTTTTAAGGCTATAATTTTTCCTTTAGGCACAGCTTTTGCTTTGTTCCACAATTTGGTATATCATATTTTCATCATTTACCTCAAAATATTTTCTAATCTATTTTGATTTTTTTTAAAATTTGAGGTATATATCATTATGTGTATACTGCTTCCAGTGTGGGGACTTTTCTTCTTTTTTTTTTTAATTGTACTTTATGTTCTAGGGTACATGTGCACAACGTGCAGGTTTGTTACATATGTATACAGGTGCCATGTTGGTGTGCTGCACCCATTAACTCGTCATTTACATTAGCTGCATCTCCTAATGCTATCCCTCGCCCCTCCCCCCACCCCACAACAGGCCCCGATGTGTGATGTTCCCCACCCTGTGTCCAGGTGTTCTCATTGTTCACTTCCCACCTATGAGTGAGAACATGCGGTGTTTGGTTTTCTGTTCTTGGGATAGTTTGCTGAGAATGAGGGTTTCCAGCTGCATCCATGTCCCTACAAAGGACATGAACTTATACTTTTTTATGACTGCGTAGTATTCCATGGTATATATGTGCCACATTTTCTTAATCCAGTCTGTCATTGATGGACATTTGGGTTGGTTCCAAGTCTTTGCTATTGTGAATAGTGCCGCAGTAAACGTAATACCACACATCTACAACTATCTGGTCTTTGACAAACCTCACAAAAACAAGAAATGGGGAAAGAATTCCCTATTTAATAGGGAATGGTGCTGGGAAAACTGGCTAGCCATAAGTAGAAAACTGAAACTGGATCCCTTCCTTACACCTTATACAAAAATTAATTTAAGATGGATTAGAGACTTAAATGTTAGACCTAAAACCATAAAAACCCTAGAAGAAAACCTAGGTAATACCATTCAGGACATAGGCATGGGCAAGGACTTCATGTCTAAAACACCAAAAGCAATGGCAACAAAAGCCAAAATTGACAAATGGGATCTAATTAAACTAAAGAGCTTCTACACAGCAAAAGAAACTACCATCAGAGTGAACAGACAACCTAGAGAATGAGAGAAAATTTTTGCAATCTTCCCATCTGACAAAGGGCTAATATCCAGAACCTAAAAAGAACTCAAACAAATTTACAAGAAAAAAACAACCCCATCAAAAAGTAGACAAAGGATATGAACAGACACTTCTCAAAAGAAGACATTTATGCAGCCAACAGACACATGAAAAAATGCTCATCATCACTGGCCCTCAGAGAAATGCAAATCAAAACCACAATGAGATACCATCTCATACCAGTTAGAATGGCAATCATTAAAAAGTCAGGAAACAACAGGTGCTGGAGAGGATGTGGAGAAATAGGAACACTTTTATACTGTTGGTGGGACTATAAACTAGTTCAACCATTGTGGAAGACAGTGTGGCGATTCCTCAAGGATCTAAAACTAGAAATACCATTTGACCCAGCCATCCCATTACTAAGTATATACCCAAAGGATTATAAATCATGCTGCTATAAAGGCGCATGCACACGTATGTTTATTGGGGACTTTTCTAGTTATATAGCTATCTTTCTATTACTGATTTCTAGTTTAATTTCATGGTACTCAAATAATATACTTTGTATGATATCAGAGAAATTTGTTGGGATGTGTTTTATCATAAGGCCTTGTATATGCTCTGTTCTGGAAAATTTCCCATTGCACTTGAAAGTAATGTGATTTTGTTTTTACAGTTGTGGTTGTAGTGTTCTATATATGTCAATTCGGTTGAGTTGATTGTGTTGTTCAGATTTTCTCTTTTTCTTACTTTTTTTTGGTCTACTATCAGTCACAGAATATCCATTGTTCACTTATGTTTGTGGGTTTGTCTGTTTATCCGTTCTGTCAACTTTTACTTTAAATAATAAATATGCAAATAATTATTAGAGGTATATAAATCTGGACTCTGTATATATTTGTGCCAAAATGATTCTTTTGTCTTTGTAAAATATCTTTCTTTATATCTAGTGATACTTCTTGCCTCAAAGTGTACTTTAATGTTGATGTTATTACTTTAGCTTTCTTTTAGTGTTTGCATGGTGTATCATTTTCCATCCTTTTTTCACCTTGTCATGCTCTTTATAGTTAAAGGTGTATCTCTTGCAGATAGCCTATAACTTGTCTTTTTCTTCTCTTCAATTTGGTCTAACAACCTTTGTGTTACCATTTCCAGAATGATGCAACAAACATGTTTACTCTTTCCACTGCTGTTTATTTCTTTCTAGCAATTCTGTGCTTCCGGTTGTCATCATTTTCTTCTCTCTGAAGGACTCTCTCCAAATTCTTTTTGTAGTGTCGTATCATCCCACAAGATGTCTCCTTTCATAATTCTAGGTTTTGGTAGACCTGCTAATAAAAATACTCAAACAGCAACCGCCACAGAAACTTCCCCCTTCATCAAATGAAGTAGTCAGGTAAAGCCTTTATTTGAATGATTCAAGGTAACACCAATAGTAAGATATTCCAGAAAAGGATTTGGCTTCTCAAACCAGTCTTGGTTTTATTTTCTCTTGCATGGACATAATTCCATTGTCCAGGACTTAGAAAGGCTGATGTGATGGGTGGAAATAATATGATTGGAGACCAGTTTATAAGTGGTGAGTTCCTTGGTGAAAAGTTTTTGTGATGGTGCCTTTTGTCTATGCAGTCTTGTAAATGCAGGCATGTGTGGACTGTGAGTATTTGGACAGCAAGGACCCAGGAGAAAGCTTTTAGCTTCATATTTGGCAGTAGCAAGTACTCAGTTAGTAGAGAGAAGGAGTGTTTTCATATTCTGAAAGCTAGCTACAGGTAAGTTCTCTTTCCTGTTTTGTGTGTGAGGAGACACTAATAGTCATTGCCTTGTATTTGCCTACCAGTATGTTAGGCTCTCTGTGTGTGTTATATAATTGTGTTCTCGTAATGGCGACAGAAGGAGGCATGATTATTCCCCTGAGTTAGATGGGGAGACTGAGGCCAGAGAGATTATCACTTTTGTGGGATCTTATATATATCTAATAATAAAAGTGGAGACTAGAGACCATGTCCTCTGACTTCTAAACAGATGTTTGTCGCCACACTGTGTTGACAATAGGAATCTACTACTAAGGCCTCCTTTTTGACATGACCCCGAGCTTCCACATCCACAGTGTGGTCAATTTTTGCAGAACTAAGATAAGATCCAGCCAGTGACTGCAGTGGTAGTGGAAACTGAGAGTTCTCTGGTCCACAGAAAGGACGCGTGGGCTTGAGGGACCAGGGAAGGCCACCAGAGGAAATGAGACATGAGACTTGAAGAGTAAATAGGAATTAACAGGTGAAGGATGTTTGGGGGGGCCCCAGGGAGGAGAAAACCAAGTAGGAGGAAGCTATGGTGTGCCAGGAGATGAGAGCAAGAATTTGGCATGTCAAAGAATGCCAAAGAAGTTGGAGGCAAGTGGGAGGAATGACACTGGAGAGATGAGCAAGAACCAAATTCTTTAGGCTCCCAAAAGCCATTTTGAGAAGGCTTGGACCGTATTCTCTGGGCATTGTGCAACTATTGAAGGCTTCATGCAAGGAAATGACACAATCAGATGTGTGTCCTGGGAAGATTATTCTTGCTGCAGTATGGGGAGTGTTCAAGAGCACAGAGAGGCTGGAGGGATGAAAGCAGTTCCAGGCTGCCATGCGTCATGCAGGAGACAGTTGATGTGGCCTGAGCCAGAAGAATGACGGGAAATAGAAAGAATGATTCAGGAGTGTGTAGCAGGAAAAGTCCACATGAGGTTGCCCTGGTGGAAGGAAGGATGGAGGACCCACCCGACTGCCCACTCAGCCTTGTGCTGCAGCAGCCCTAGGGTGCCTTCTAGGAGCACAGTTCCAGAAACAACCTGGTGTGGCTTGTGGGGTATGGGGTTAGGGCTTCACTTTTAACCCTTCTGGGGCTCTGACATGGAGAACCTGTGAAGACTTCTAAGATGCCACTCTCATCTGGGATCTTTCACCATGTGCCAATCACTATTATTGATACAAAGTTAGAGGAGAAAGGAATTTTTGAGCAAGAAAAAGATGCAGATGAGTAGTTGTGCTGTTAATTGAGCCTGGAAAGTAAAGGAAGAACAAGCTTTCATCCCAGCAAGGTAGGGCAGTGGAGTGGAGGAAGGCTGCAGAAAATAAGCCAGAGAGCTTGTTCTCTTCTGGATCTGGCCCAGAGCACATGCTTAGAAATGCCAAATTCTTACTCCCTTCTCATGGCACACTGTAGCTTCCTCCTACTTGGCTCTCTCCTCCCTGTGCCCCTCTGAACATCCTTCACCTATTAACTCCTATTTATTCTTCAAGTCTCAGGTCTCATTTCCTCTAGGAAGCCTTTCCTGGTCCGCTTCTGCAACTCCTTGGTCTTGTCCCTCTCTGTCTCTTCGGTGCATCCTCCTCTCCTTCCCACCATGACGGTTGGGCTCCCCAGGCTTACATCCTCAGCCTCTCTCTTTGAAGACTGTGTGTCTTCCCTGGAAATGTCATCTTACCTCATGGTTTCAGTTATCTTCTGTAGGCTAAGGACTCTGCCTAAGCTGTATCCTACGAAACCAGTGGTGCACTTCACATCTTCTCTTGGATGCTCCACAGGTCCCAACAACTCAAACTTGGCCGATTCTCTTCCCACTGGCTTCAGTGCTGTACTCCATGTCCCTGCTTTTTGTCCTGACTGGGGATGCCCAGGCCTCCAGTATCAGTTGGAGTTCTTTGGTTGGAAACAACAGAAATCAGCTCTGGCTAACTTAAATAAAAGTGAGTGTGTGAGGGGACACGGGAGGCTCCCAGAACTGACAGGCAGCTGGCGAATTAGGCCTGGACAGAGGCCACTCTGAAAACTGGGAAGCAGGGCTTCTGTGTTGCAAGCCCATCCTGTCGGATGGGACAGGACACCAGTGATTTATCTCTGGGGCCTCTGCTTACAATTGCCTTCAAGGGAGTCCATGTGATCTTTGGTGAGAAGGAGGAACATCCTGTTTTGGAAGGGGAGTATATGTTGGCTTTAGAACATTGTAAGTGTTTATTCCAGTACCCCTTCAGTCCAGGGCCTGCCTGCCTTTTAGGAGAGGCCCTCTTCAAAGTCATCTTAGCAGCTCTGCTCCCAGGAGCCTGCACTATTTGTACCACTTGGTAACGTCCCCCCTTTCATTCCAGCTGTTGATCATTGCGTTCTCCTTTTTGTTTTGATCATTCTGGCTAGGAATTTGTAAATGTTGTTGATCTTTTCAAAGAACCAATTTTTGACTTTATTTTTTTTTCCTATTGTTTGCTTTTGATTTCATTGATTTCCACTCCTATATTTATTACTTCTTTTCTGCTTACTTCGGGTTTAATTAGCTGGGGTTATTTCCTAAAGCTTCTTAAAGTGAAACTATAAATCATAGATGTGGCACCTTCTTTTCTAATATAGAGGTTTAAAGCTGCCAGGTTCCCTCTAATGACCATTTTTACTGCATACCACAAATTTTGCCCTGTATGTATGTAGTTCAGTGATCAGCCAGAGGTTTGGGCAAAGTTTCTATGCAGGTTCTGGAGCTCTCCTTTCTGGGGAGATCCCCCTCACTCTCCAGATGCTGTACCATCCTCAGACTCAGATTTCTGGTTTTCTGTTTGATCTCTAGGCTCCCCGTGTGGCACCAAATGAAGCCAGCTCTTAGGTAAGACCTATAAAAACAGGAAACTCACCCGGTACCATTTCCTGTTCCCACATATCAGCTCTCCTCCAACTTCTGCTTGCCTTTGGTCATTCTCCAGGGCCTTTAGAGGGTTGTTTTTTGTATTTTGTCTAGAATCTATCACTTATTTCTGCAGGAGATGTTATGGGCTGAATGTTTGTGTCCTGCCAAAATTCATATGTTGAAGCCCTAACCCTCAGTGTGATGTACATGGAGGTGGGGCTTTGGGAGGTCATGAGAGTGGGGCCTCCATGGTAGGATTAGTATCTTTATAGGAATTGGAAAAAGAAAGAGTTCTCCTGCCCTCTTTCTCTCTGTCATGTGACGATAGAGCAAGAAGGTAGCTATCTGCAAATAGGAAGAGAGCCCTTACCAGACATCAAATCTGCTGGCACGTTGATCTTGGACTTTCACGCCTCCAGAATTGTGATAAAATAAATGTTTGTTGGCTGGGTGCAGTGGCTCACACCTGTAATCCCAGCACTTTGGGAGGCCAAGGCAGACGGATCAACTGAGGTCAGGAGTTCGAGACCAGCCTGGCCAACATGGTGAAACCCTGCCCCTACTAAAAAATACAAAAATTAGCTGAGCGTTGTGGCACGCACATGTAGTCCCAGCTACTTGGGAGGCTGAAACAGGAGAATTGCTTGAACTCAGAAGGCAGAGATTGCAGTGAGCCAAGATTGCACAACTGCACTTCAGCTTGGGCCACAGAGTGAGACTCTTGTCTCAAAAATAATAAATAAATAAATAAATAATGTTTGTTGTTTAAGCCACCAGTCTGTGGTATTTGTGGTAGCAGCCTGAGCTAAGAGGAGGGCTGGCGTAAGAGGAGTTCTTCTGCCATGTGGAAAGTGGACACTTCACTGTTCATGCTGGTGTTGGCCACCTTGTGTCATTATATGCCACTGGGCCCCACCTGGATTGTGAAGACTGGAAGGAGGCTTCTGGATCTTGTGCCTCTTTAGAGCCTCTTAGGGTCCCACTTAGTGAAGGGTTGCAGGCGTTTTTAGCCAGGCTTTCACCCTACAGCTTCAGCTGCCATGCGCCCTGCATGCCTGGGGAGACCCACAGTCCAGCTGCCTCCTGGATGCCCCTTGCTGGAGACCCCAGGTGCCCTGTGGGCAGCACGATCACGACGGAACTTGCTGTCTTCCTCATCCCCTGCTCTACCAGTGTTCCTGTTCACTTTTCTTTGGAGTAGAAACTTTCTTCCTCATACTTTAATTCCTTTTCATAAAGGAGCCTCTTTATGGCTGCTATTTGGGTTTCCGGTCTCTTTGTGTCTTGTCTAAACCATGTGTTGTCTGCATGGTTTTCTTATCGTCATCTCTTGCAGTCTACTCTTAACACGGACAGACACTGACCTTAGGAAGAGGCAGTGCTGGGTATTCCTGTCCTTTGGTGAAACTCCGAGTGTGCCTCCATTACTCAGAGGACAGCATCCAGATCCCTGACCAGATATTCGGGGTCCTGTGGGCGTTGGCTCACCTGCCTTTTCTGGCCTCATTCCCTGTCACTCCTCACTCGCTCTGGGCTCCAGTAAAGCAGCAGCACAGCTGCTCACAGGACAGCGCCTAAGTATACCAGGGCCTGCTCGGGGACCGCACCCTGTGTGCTTTGCCTGCTTCTCTCCTGGGTGGCCCTGACAGTCTTTAACTAGTATGCTGCCTCCTCTCCGGGCCTCACTTAATCCTTCTAAGGCAGTGTTGGGCAAGCTTGCCTCTTCAGCCACCTCTGTGGTATTTTAAGTGCTGTATTGCTATTAGTTTTATGTCTCTCTCCTCAATGTAAGTGATGAGTGGAGACCTTGTTTCATCTATCTCAGTGCCCACAACACCTTGTACACAGCAGGGCTCAGCAGAACACGCTTAAATTAGCAGAGGTCTCCCCTGGGGCTGTAGGCGATCAGCCCCAGGCTAATATCTGGTGCTGTGGAAAATATGTGTTTACGGCTGGACTCAGAAGATGGGCCCTCTGTCCCCCAAGCTGGGAAACGGGCTCATACTCAGTATGTGTGCTTCCGAATTGTCTAAATTTCCATGCGAAAGAGGAGACTCTGTCAACTGAAGAGGGGAAAACTCAAGCCATCTTTTACCCCCGACTCCTGCCATCAAGAAGAAGAGTGTGTTTGGTCTAATGTCTGGATGAGAAGATCGTTGGTCTCAGGTGGGCAGTGAGCATGTAATCTGTGTGCTGAGTGAGGAGCGCGAGGGTCTAACTCCGTGGGTGTGGTAGCTGTCACTGTTTTGGGATCTTCCCTGGAGCAAGGCATAAAAAGGTGGGACAAATGCTTTTCAAATATGTCTAAAAATATTTGTTCAACAGGTATTGATTAAAGAGGAAAAAAAGGACTTAACAATTATTCAGCTCTTACGAGGTGCCAGGAGCTTTTCACACTTGATGCTGTTAGTCCTTTCCCCAGTATAGATGGAGAAACTGAGGCTCAGAGAGGCAAAGTGACTCTGCCAGGGCCACACACTTAGCAAGGTTCAGAATTGGGATTCAAAACAAGGTCTCTCTGGCTCTAAGTGTCTAATGAAATAGTTAATGTATATGATGGCTTATCTAGGACTTATTGTAGGCTGTTGAATGAACATCTCCTGTCTCTTCCTCTCCCCAGAAGCTTACTGCCTTTTCTTATTCTAAGTTAGCCTCATCCAGGGGTGGTGTCCGTGGTTCAGCAATGGCAGAGCACCTTCATCTGCAGGCTTGGTGTGCGCCGTCTCTACCATCTCCATAACATCCCACTCAATACCAGTTATCCAGTAGCTGCTTTTGAATATTTGTGGAATAGATGATGAAAGCTGGCAGGATCCTTCCTGCAAACTTGTGCTGCTTGTTTCCTACTTAAACCTCTCAGATTCTGAGCTGTGAAGTCCTCAGGGCCTGCTTTACAAAGGAAGAATGGTACTGTTTCTTGCCTTTGCCAAGAGGAAGATACAGGAAGACTGGAGAGTCTTTTGGTTCTTAGAATTGCTGCCATATTCATATGTCATTGTGCTTTACTTACTCTTTCCACTTTGTAGCATCCTTGGGAACAGGACTCAGGTAGTGCCTCCTGGTGGTCTGACCCAGAGAAAGGGGGAGGGCTGGTGTAGGACCAGAAATGATTAGAGCCAGCTGAGTTAGGGCCACCACACCCCTTCTCAAAAGGAGAAGGGAACCACAAGAGGGGAATTTCTCCCCCAGCCAAGGTCTACAGGTATGGAAAGGGTGGGGAGGACCTCACATTAGCCCCTTGCCTTCACAGTCATCACTTTGGGTTATGCACTTTGCAGATACAGCCCTCATATTGTGCTAGATGCTCCCCAAGTGACTAAGAAAGTTACGGGGAGAGACAAGGCATGTAGTGACACAGTATTCATAGGCAATGAGAAGTAGTCAGTTGCTTGTGTGCATGCATGTGCCCACACACCACTTGCATGCACATGCACACACACATACATGCACATGTGCAATGCTCATACATATGTCTCTCAGAACTCAAAGCAGAGTAAAAACCCTGTACTCCAAGGACTTGTTAGTTAAGGAGCCATATTAGGGAGATAGTTTCCTCCCAAAGTTGGGGGTACATTTCATATACTGTGACTGGCTCCACCCCCTTCAGGATACCTTGCCTCCTCCTTGGCACGGGTACAGACACTCAGCTCTTTCCAGAAACTCATACTTCCCCGAAAGACAGAAGATTTGCCACTTCTGAAGATCTGCATAAATATGTGAAATTTGAAAACAGTTTCTAAACAATATTTTGAACAACAGCAGCTTTGTTAGAATCATTCACACAGTGCCTTGCATGCTATATGTCTTTGATGAAGACCTACTGGGAAGCAGTGTGGCAAGTGGGAAGAATGTGGACTTTGCAACTATGTAGACCTATGGAAGTCCAGCCTTGCTGTCTGATAGCTATGCCATCTTGAGTTCAGGGCCCTTATCCAGCATCCACTCAATACTTAGTGGTACAATAATGATGAGTCCTTGGAGAATAAATATACAACCTCTCGAGAAGATTGTTGCAAATTACAGCACTGTATTCGGTGGCCTGTGTTTTGCCTTTGTTAGAATTACCAATAATGTTACTTAATAATTCATCATATGTGTGAAATAATGAATGCATCTTGGAAGTGTAAATTCAGGTCAACATATATTTATGCATCATTTGCCTACCAAGTTTCATGCCAGGCGTGGGGACACCAACAGAAGTGACTCAGGGCTGCTGCTTTCATGAAGCCCCTATATTTGCAGGGGGATCAATAGCTATAGACCAATTAGTATAAGAATACTTAGAATAATTATAGGATATATTTAAGTGCTGTGGGAGTACGGATAGGTGATACAGTTCTGTTTGAATGGAGAGAGAAGAAAAAATAAGTCATTCAGGGATTTTGATTACAGCCACAGAAACCAACTCTGGCTATCATAAGCAGAAGGAATTAATTGGAGAGTTGTTGGGGGCTTGCCTGTGGGCGTGGAGCTGGAGGGCCAGGCCTGGGGAATGGGCCGGAAGCAGGGGAGCTCCTAGGTCATGAAGCCCTACCAGTTGCATCATTGTACTCTTGCTACTACTGCTGTTGCTGTGGTCTCTTGTCAAGCCAATCTCCATCAGTCCCTCCTTTCTGTGTCATTTATTCAGGGTTCAGTTTTGTGTGATGATGACTATCTGAGCCCAAGTGGGGGGCCTGTCCCTGGCTACTTCAGGACAGAGAGAGTATACATATCTGATCTCCACTTAGATATAGGACAGCTTCCTATTAGAAATTGGACAGAACCTCCCCAAGACTCCAACACGGGTTTTAATAGGGTGCTGAAGGAAGTGTTGACTGGGTCCTTGACGGTCGGCAACAGCAGAGCACTTGGGCAGGCAGGGTATGGAAAAAGAGACATTTCTGGCAAAGAACAGTAGGAGCCAGAAGCACAGGCCTTGGAAGCCCTGGTGTGTCTGGAGGAATGAGAGCTCCGCTGTTCCATGGGCAGTATTTGTAGCTGGTTGAGACTAGGTCAAAGAAAAGTGTTTCTCCAGTTTCTAATATCCATTCTCCAGAGAAGTAGCCCAGGTGGGGGATCCTAGATAGATCCACAAACAGTTGGAACAGGTTTTTGACCAGCCTCTGAGACCCCTGAGGGACAGCTTATCTGATGCAGATGGCCCAGTTAGCCCCACCCTAGCTGCAGGCCAACAGTTCCCTGTTCTCCAGTGTTGTCCTCTTAGCCCGGGTGTAGGTGCCAACAGCAGAGGCAGGACAGTGCTCCCCCCAGAGCCCCAGTCCCTCCAGTAGGTATGGGGTGACTGCCTGCCTGCCTGACATCGTTACAGGCTGAGGGTGTGACCGTGGCCAGGCAGCTTGCTCTCTGGTCAGGTAGGGGCCACTTCTCTGACTCCCTTAACCTCACGGTTCTCCAAAGAACCTCTGACTCATCAGCTTACAATCCCTGAGGTCTGAAGTGATGTCAGAGTGGGGCAGGGTGGACTGGGGATGCTCTGGGCATGGAAGACCACACACACCTGGCTGGCTCTGCTCAGTTCATGAATTTCCCACCGGAGACTGGGCAGTTCATCACTCTTGTTCTCTGCAAGGAACTATAGGTCTGTTGCTGGTCATGTTTGAGCAGCTTCTCTGAACTCTTACTGTTTGGAGCTGCAGTGAGAATCAGCAGGCAGCAGAGCTGAATCACTGGCTCCTTTTCTCCCTCCCCATCTCTCTTTTCAGCCTGCAGATTTAGAAGCATGAGTAAGCTCTGCTTTACCCGACTCTTGCTTATTTCAAGCAGCATGCTGTTACCCTGTACATAAAGACAGCCCCTGCCTCCCTCACAGGCAGGGATTCTATTCTCCAGCATTACTTTTTAAAAGGTGTTCTGCTAGAAAATCGCATATTATTTCTTCTGTAAAGGTTTCTCCTTGCCACCTTTCCGTAGCTACAGCTGTCACAACCACAGTTAATATTTTGTGTGCCTGTGCATGCGAGTGCATGGTGTGGGAAGGGAGATAATCAGGCTGTCCTCTTGGGCAGAAGCCTTCCAGTTCAGCTTTTATGAGCTGGATTTAAAAAATAAATAAATAGATCATATCGCTCTCTTGCTCAGAGCTCTCCAGTGGCTCCCCGTGCTCATAGAAGGCAGTGCACCACGTCACCAGGGCTGCAGGGCCCTGTGCCGTTAGGCCCCAGCATGTTTTTCATGCTGCCTCTCACCACTCCCCCACTCCACTCCCAGATATTTGTTATGGTGTTTGGTATGTCCCTCGAATATGTCACATTTGTTCCCACTCAGAGGCCTTTGCATTGGTTTTTTCAGGTAGGAATGAACTTCCCCAAGATCTTCGTGGCCTTCTATCCTGTCATGCAGCTCTCAGTTCAAATGTCACCTCCTGAAAGGGACCTTCTCTGGTCACTCCCTGTGAATGAGTCCTCACCCCCGCCTCTCTGGACTGCCACTCTGTTCTTCACAGCTCTTCATCACCATCTGACATTACATTCACTCATTAATTTATGTTCATCTGTCCATCCCTTCCTGTGTGTCTCACTCATCGCAGGATCCCAGGCTCTAAGAATAGTCCTGGTTCCACAAGCATTCAGTACAATTTTGGTACTAAAGACAGTGCAAACAAGAGTGAAATAGCAGTGGGGACATTGACCGGGAGAGGCAAAGTGCCATAGCAGAGATTGTGTGGAGATACTGAGAGGAGAGAGGGCATCTGCAGGGATGTGGAGGTGCTGGCTGAGCTAGGTGTGCCTGGGTAGACCAGTTCTCAGCTGCTCTGCCTGGGCGAGGCTGGCTCTGCTCTGGAGGAACAAAATTCATGGCACAGGCCCAGGAAGATGGCGTGCTGAGGATGCCGACAGGTAAGGACTGTTGAAGGCCGGGAGCAAGTGCAGGGGAGGGGCCCACTGGCCTACTCTTCCTGAGGAGAAATGGACATCGCTTTGGGCTTTCACCGGCCCAAGCTCCCATATGGTTAATTGTTGGTGCTCTGTGCAAATCTAGGGTTCCTCCCAACCCTCCACTAAAGGGAATTGTGCACCAGAGTGGTTCTACATTTCATTTCCGACCTTATCATCCTTGTGCCCCAGAACTTTATTAGACATTGCAGAGATGATATCATGATTTCTTAAGATAGCCTTGCTTGGAAAATTATACCAGGTAGGATCTTATTACACCAGGAGATGAAGCCCATTACTTTAAAACTTTTCCTCTGCCATGTATTGATTGTGCAGCCCTGGGTGACTTCATAACTCTGTGCCTCATTTTCTTGCCTTTAAAATGGGTTTACACCTGTAATTCTAGCACTTTAAGAGGACAAGGCAGGAGGATTGCTTGAGCCCAGGAGTTCAAGACCAGCCTAGGCAACATAGTGAGACCCCATCTCACCAAAATTTAAAAAATTAGCCAGGCATGGTGTGCTTGTAGTCCAAGCTACTCAGGAGGCTGAAGTGGGAGGATGGCTTGTGCTCAGGAGGTCGAGGCTTCAGTGAGCCAAGATCATGCCATTGTACTTTAGCCTGGGTGACAGAGCAAGACCCTGTCTCATTCATTCATACATTCATTCATTCATACATAAATATATACATAGTGTTTAATAATACTTAACTATTTCACTAGGTTATTGTATAAGTTAATGGAGCACTTAAGGAATTATTTATTGACTGGTAGTAAATGGTCACTGTTGCTTTTATAAACTCGTGCCTGATTGTCACTGATTCTTATTTTGTTATGACCAAGATTATACTTTTGCCTTGACCAATATCTAGGCGTTGCTAAGAGGAAGGAAGGCTGCAGAGAATGTGGTACTTATTGGATAAAATGTGTCAGACATACACAGAGTTAACTGTCTCTGAGCATTTCCACCATCTCCTTCCCTGCTGTCTTGTTCTTTTCTTACTTGGGTAACATGAAGGAGAGCAGGTTCTGGTTGCCCGGGAGGCCATCTGTCCTGTGATCCCTCACACCTGAAGCCTCCGTTCCCTCATCCTCCCAGCCATGGGCACCATGTCCACAGTGCAGATGGGGCGGGGGAGCAGTCTCAACACTGCAGCCTGCAAGTGGAGATTTGGAAGGAAGCAGCATGAGCAGACACAAGCCTTCAGAACGAGACCGATTTTCATGCGGCTTTCCCTGGTAATAAAAGGAAATGGGGGCTGCAGAGAGCCTACGGTATTTCAGCAGATGGTCTTGTAATAGAATGTTTTTTCAAAGTTTCCTTGTGAGACATCAGTGACTCTTGGAAAATGTGTATCATGTAATGAGGAACAAAGACGTGGCTTTGAGCATCCCTCTTCATAGCATGTTTCTGAGTTGCCTGTCCCTCCTGGCACAGGTAGATGATTTTGGAAAGTGAGGAAGATGACCCTAGAGAAGCAGCCTCTCCTGATTTTTCTGTGCCTTTGACAGAGCTAGGACTTGGTCCTAAGGTCAGCAATGCCTGTTCAGCTCTGCCCCTCCTCACTCTTCCAGGCTTGGGCCTCGGCAGGACCCATTTGATGTCAATGAAGGAAGGTCTGCGTTTCTGCAGTCCCTTAATCAGCTGCACCTCCCTGCTGAATTGTGCCAACCTCGTGGAATGGTGTGCATCTGTCCAAGCTGGCTTATGGAAGGAAGGGAGGGATGGATTCTTGGTGATAGTTTCTTCTTCAGACTCAGCAGACAAGCCCAAGCATTGCCAGGACACCTACAGCAGGGCAGAATCACAGCAAACCCTTATGGCAGCCCTATGAGGGAACTGAGGCACAGAGAAATTGCAAATAATTGTTAGAGCCAGAATTTGAACCCAAGCCTCTTAACCATCACAGTGTACTGTACTGACTTAATGATTAGCATCTCCTTTTCACAAAATCACCTTCTCAACTTCATTTTATTCCTTTTTTTTTTTTTTTTTTTTTTTTAAGACAGTCTTGCTCTATTGCTCACCCGGCATGCAGTGACATTATCATAGCTCACGGTGGCTTCCATCTCCTGGGCTCAAGTGATCCTCCTGCCTCAGCCTCCTTAGTAGCTGGGGCTACAGGCATGCATCACTATGCCCAGCTAATTTTTATTTTTAATAGTAGAAATGAGGTCTCACTATATTGCCTGAGCTGGTCTTGAACTCCTGAGCTCAAGTGATCCTCCTGCCTCAGCCTCCTTAGTAGCTGGGGCTACAGGCATGCAGCACTATGCCCAGCTAATTTTTATTTTTAATAGTAGAAATGAGGTCTCACTATATTGCCTGAGCTGGTCTTGAACTCCTGAGCTCAAGTGATCCTCCTGCCTTGGCCTCCGAAAATGCTGGGATTATAGATGTGAGCCACCATGCCTGGCCATTTTATTCTTGTAGGGAATATTTACTCCGTGTCACTGGGGATTAAGCAGTAACACAATTCAGCCTCCAGGAACTTGTGGTTTAGGAAGAGTACAAACAGTTAAACAGAACAGTGAACATATAATTTGTTCTTTGGACATCTCTCTGTATAAACACAAGGACATACCTATGCCAAGTTAGCATCTGGCAATAATTTGGAAATTTATATGACCATATAGCCACGTACTAAATACTGTATTAGCTGTGTATAGAAGACATACAAGTATAAGTTGCACTAATTTCATTTATCATTACAACATAGGTAGACATAGTTCTCATTTTCAGCCGGAACCTGGAGGGATCATTGTGCTTTCCTCCCTCCTTTCCCCGCTGCATCTAATTGGTCAGACTTCTCCTGTTGAACCCCCTCACCCTACAATCCAGCCTCAGTGCAGACCTTGTCGTGCTCCCCAACCTGGATTACTGCATCAGCTCTCTCACTGGTGTCCCCACCTCAGGCCTTTTTTTCTTAATATTTTGATAACTGTACTTCAATATAATTTGTTTCCTTGGTAATCTTATGTATTTTTAACATCTTTATTGAGATATTCATAAACCATGAAATCACCCATTTAAAGCACACATTTCCATGGTTTTTAGTGTATTCACTGAGTTGTGCAGCCATTACCACAATTTAAGTTTAGGACATTTTCATCACCTGGATAGAAACCCTGCTTCTGTTAATAGCCACTTCCCATCACCCCCACCCCGGCCCCCAGGTCTTGGCAAGCACTGATCTGTTTTCTATCTCTATGTGTTTGCCTAATCTGGACAGTTCATATCAATAGAATCATATACTATGTGGCCTTTCATGTCTGGCTTCTTTCACTTAGCGTAACGTTTTCAAGGTTAATTTATGTTGTAGCATGTATTAGTACTTCATTGTTTTTTCTGACTGAATGATATTCCATTGTATAGATACACCACATTTTAAAATTCATCTATTAGTTGATGGACATTTAGCGGCTAAGTGTAGGGGAAAATGGGAGCTGCCTGCTATTGGGCACAGAGTTTCTTTTTGGGGTGACAGAAATGTTCTAAAATGAGATAGTTGTGATGATTGCACAACTTCATGAATGTACTAAAACCCACTGAATTATAGATTTTAAAAGGGTTTTATGATATGTGAATTATATTTCAATAAAAACTCTAAAAACACGTTTTAGAAAGAACTCTGTGACAGTTATTAATACCATAGATGAACTTATTAAGAGGGAGAGAAGACAGGTGTAATGAAGGAAGATAAAACACTGATACTGATGTATAACATCCCAGAGCACCTCAGGATCAGTTCCAAGTGTGGATATTAGCCCAGATCATCTCAAAGTTATATTTGTCTTTGAGATATGCCTTTCTATATTAAAAATCTGTTATCTAATATGGTCATGGATAGGTATATTTTCTTTTCTGATTAAATATTTAATAATAACACTTTTATTATGAAAATAATTTCTTGGCTACCATTTATTTTGAAGAAAATTATAGTGTACGTGTACCAGATATTTGTTTAGTACTTTATGTGTATGATCTTATTTAACTTCACTGCAACCTTATGAAATAGAGATTGTATTAATTTCTCCGTTGTATGGGTTAGGAAATTGCGGCATAGAGAAGTTCTGACTTGACGACGGTCACTCAAGTAAGAAGTGACAGATCTAGTATTCAAATCTAACTATTTCTGAGTGTAAAGCCTGTTCCCTTAAGCCCTTACTCTTTATTATCTTTTAAAATTAGAGTGCATTATCATTAAAGTAAGGGTTGTGAGGAACATAATTTAGACCCATCATGGATCTTGCAGGGTTTTCTCGATCTCACTATAACCATCATTTATCTTTCCATAGGCATCATCTAGTGCCTTAGTACTCAAATTAATATTACCTAGGTTGGACGTGGTTGCTTATGCCTGTAATCCCAGCACTTTGGGAGGTCAAGGTGGGAGGATCGCTTAAGCCCAGGAGTTTGAGATCAGCCCAGCAACATAGGGAGACCCTGTCTTTCCAAAAAAATTTTTTTTAAAAAAATTAACTGGGCATCATGGCATGTGCCTGTGATCCCAGCTAGTAGGAGGCTGACGTGGGAAGATCGCTTGAGCCCAGGAAGTTGAGGCTGCAGTGAGCTGTGATCATGCCACTAAAATTCAGCCTGGGTGAAGGAGCAGGACTTTGTCTCAAAGCAAAACAAAACCATTACTTTGGAATGTTGGAAATGTTTAATCTAGTCCAGGCATAATGGCTCACACTTGTAATCCCAACACTTTGGGAGGCCTAGGTGGGAGGATCGCTTGAGCCCAGGAGTTCAAGACCAACCCGTGCAACAAAATACAATCCCATCTCTACCAAAAATAAAATAAAAAATTAACCAGGCATGGCAGCATGCGCCTGTAGTACCAGCTACTTCGGAGGCTGAGGTGGAAGGACCACTTGAGCCCAGGAGATCAAGGCTGTAGTCAACCAAGATCATGTCACTGGCCATTCCTTGGAGGACAGAGTGAGACTCTGTCTTCAAAAAAAAAAAAAAAAAAAAAGAACTGTTTAACCCTGGGCCCATCCCAGACCCAAAGAATCTTGGGCCCAATTTTCATGAGTCTAGACTAATCTAGAAGCTAGAATCTGCCTTTTATCAAAATCCTGGGTGATTCAAATGCACTTTAAACATTTGAGAAGCATGGTTATAATACATGTTCTTAGATTAGTTCTAAGTTTGGTGATCCACCAATGATTTTTGCATTGTCAAAGCACACAGCTTACGATGAAATGACGTGGTCCCCAAATGTGAGGTTGCTGACCTGGGAGTCAGGAATCTGTCTTCACAGTCCTGCTCCTGTGTGATGCAGCAGGCCACTTAATCTGAATCCTATTTTATTCATATATGAAATGAATAATTTGCTTAAATCTCAATTTTGCATTTAAGTACATTTACCTCATAGACACCACATCAACTGTATCATACATTTTTTAAAATGTAGAACTTTTATTCTTGTAATTTTGAAATTTCTATCATTATTTTATCTTAGCCCACAAATTATTTGAGAAGACATATCACCACAACTCATTTTAACTGTCCTTTTCATTGCACTGAAATTCTTTTTTTTTTTTTTTTTTTTTGGTGGATGTGACCTGCAAGAGTGGGATGTTTTTAAAATATTCCATTCATCTGTAAAAGAATGTAGATATTTAATTTTGGGAGTAGAGATTCTAGAAATACATCTGTTAGATCAACCTTGTTACTTTTATTAATCAGATACTCTAAATCTTTTTAAACTTTTTCTCTGCTGTCTTAGGGGAAGAGCCTTCAATATTACACCAATAAGCATGATATTTATATAGATTTTTTTGGTACATGTCCTTCATCAAGTTGAGGAAACTTTCTTCTATGACTAGTTTTCTAGAAGTTTTCTCCATGAATGGATGTCATATTTTGTCAAATGCTCTTCTTACATCTATTGAAAATGATCGTATGATTGTCTTCTTATTCTTTGTTAGTGTGGTGAAGTACGTTGTTATGCCAGCATCCTGCTGGCATAAACCCTAGTTGGTTATGGGTATTATCTTTTTTTACACATTGATGGAACTGATTTGCCAGTTTTTTTATTAAGGATTTTTACGTCTCTTTTCTTGAGGAATACTGGTTTGGTATCATTATAGTAGCCTTATAAAATGAGTTGGGGAGTGTTTCCTCCTCTATTTGCTGGAAGAATTTGCTTAGAAGTTGTATGATTTCTTCCTTAAATATTTGTTAAAATTGGTGAAGCCATCTGGACTGGGAAATTCTTTGGGGTAAGGCTTGTGTTTTGTTTTGCAAATCAAGGAAAAGTATGTATTTTTAGATGATTAGATATGTAATTTTTATATTTGCATTACTGCATTCATCACATTGTGTATACTGTTGAGTTGGTTAGTTTAGCTTATTGGATTATGGTTTATATTTCTGAACACATCTGGGAATTTTTCATCTATTCTTGAAATATTCAAATATTTTTCCACTACCACTGTCTCCTCCCAAGAGTTCAATTACATGTATGTTAGACCACTTGATATTGAAATTGTCCCACAGGTTCCTAAGGTAGTATTCACTTTTTCAGCCTTTCATTTTAGCTCTTGAAATTCCATTTGGCACTTTTCAGTAGCTTCCATTTATATCATTATGTTTACATTTTCTTTAAATCCTTCAACATGCTTACAATAGCAGTTTTAAAGTCCTCATCTGCTAATTGCATTATCTGTCATTTCCAAGTCTATTTTCAGTAGTCTATTACTACTGTTTCTTTTGGTTAGAACTCGTGGGTTATTTAGTAATATGCTTATTTTCTAAACATTTGAGGATTTTCTGGGTGTCTTACAACAGTAAGGATTTTCTGGGTGTCTTACAATTTCTAATTTAATACTTTTTTTAAATCATAGAACATACTTTGTATGATTTCATCCTTTTAAACTTAATAGCTCAAGATGTCCATTTCAGTGACTGTTCCACGTGTATTTAAGAAGCATGTGTTTCCTCCTGTTGTTAGATGTAGTGTTGTATACATGTCATTTGGGTCATGTTGGATGATAATACTGTTCAAATCTTCCATATCCTTGTTGATTTTTTTGTCTACTTGTTCTATCAATATTTTAAGAGCAGGAGATCAAAGTATTTGTGATTATGGATTTATTTATGTTCCTCTTTATTCTCTCAGATTTGCTTTATGTATTTAGGAGTTTTATTAAAAGTACCTATACATTTAGAATTGTTATTCTTGAATAATTGTCCCTTTTATGATTATGAACTGCCTCTCTTTATATCTGGTCTTATTTTTTATCTTGAATTCTTCTTTAATTAATATAGCTACACCAGCTTTTTTTACTTAGCATTTGCACAATATATATTTTTCTTTTTTTTCCCAAATTTTTGTGTCTTTGTGTTTAAAAGCTATTTCTTATTAATAACACATAGTTAGGACTTTGCCTTCTCATTGGGGAGTGTGATAGGAAGAATAATGACCCCCCAAAGATGTCTACCTTCTAGTACCTAGAGCCTGTGCATGTTTTCTCTCACATGGCAAAAGGAACTTTGCAGGTGTGATTAAGTTAAGGATATGTGATGGGGAGATTATCCTTCGTTATCCAGGTGGGTTCAGTGTAATCTCAAGGTCCTTATGAGGGAAGGGGGAAGGCAGGAGAGACAGAAAAGAAGATATGATAAGAGTAGCAGAAGTCAGGGTGATGTGAGGCCATGAGCCAAGGAATGGGGGTAGCCTCTAGATAGAACTGGAAAAGGTAAGGAAATAGAGTCTTCTCTAGAACCCCCGGAAAGGTACAGCCCTGCCACCAGCATGATTGTAGTCAAATAAGACCTGTTTGAGACTTCTGACCTTTAGAATGGTAAGAGAAGACACTTATATTGCTTTAAGCCACTAAGTTTCTGGTAATTTCATACCATAGCAATAGGAACTAATACAAGGGCTAAGTTGATTTATATTTGATGTGATTTCTGATGCGACTATTTAAATCAGCCATCTTGAAGTTTGATTTCTGTTTGTTCCATCTGTTCTTTGTTTCTCTTTGCTTCTTTCTTGCAGGTTTGTTTTTGGTGGGGGAGAGTGGGGATGAGTCAATATATTTAGAATTCCATGATCTCCTCTATTGACTATTTGTGCTTTTGGGGTTACTTTTTTAGGGTTGCTGTAGAAATTATTTTTCAAAAACATAATCTATGTTCAAAGATATCCCATTACTTAAGGAATTATTTAAGAATTTTATAAAAGCATCCTGCTTGGAATTTTTCTGAGCTTCTCAGATTTGTTGTCTCAGACTTAGTTGTCTTCAATCAACCCCAGAGAATTCTTGGCCATATATTTTAATTCTTTTACCCCACTTTTCTCTTCTACTGGGACTCCAATTAAATGTATGCTTTGGATATTTGATATTATTCTGTTGATCTTGGGGGCCCTGTTCCATTTTATTTTTCATTCTTTTGTCTCCTTATGTTTTAATTTAGATAATTTGTAATGCCTTGTTTTCAAGTTCACTGATTCTTTGCTCCATCCAATATGCTAATAAATCCATGAATTCATGCCATATCATGCTAGAAATGGATTTCTAGCATTTCCATTTGGTTCTGTTTTATAGTTTCCGGTGGTGTCAGTGAAACTGGTAGAATAAGGGCCTCTAAAAATCCTCTTTCATAAAAGCAATGAAAATACTGGCAAAAGTAGTTAGAATCTATTTTTTCAGAACTCTGAAAATTGACCAAAGGCTTGCATGAATCCAGGAACATTTGTTCAAGAAAAAAATGAATGAGTAAGAAAAGTGAGCTTTGTGGCATTTTAATTTATCATGTCCCATCCCTGTTTCCCCTGCAGCTCCACAGTAGCCTTGAAAACCGGTAGCCCACAGGCACAGTGCAGACCTGCAGCCTGCCAGCCACCAGAAGAGGCAGAAAAGGGTTGGACCTCTTTCAAAGCCCCATTCCCAGAGAAATGTCATTATTTTTCCTGTCTGGTGATTCCCTGAAACAGACCCCGCTTATAAGGCCATCTTTATACAACCTGACTCAGAGGTTGCCCAATGCCAACAGCCTTTTCCCAGTGGACATTTGTCAAAAACAAGCAGAGGCAATTGTTGAATAGTATAGCTGCCTGGGGAGGTAGATAACAATTTGGGCAAACAATAGGGTAACCTGAAAGCTTAAAAAGAAAAGCTATGGAATGAGGTGGCCATAGAAGGCTTTGAAAAGCTCATATGCTATTCCTGGGATTTTAAAAGACCAAGACTATGTATGTGGCTTAGCACAAGATTTCAAAGGGATCCACACCTAAGAACTTCACAATCAAGCTGTCAAAAGGCAAAGTCAAAGAGAAGATTTTGGAAGTAGCAAGAGAGAAGTGACTCATCATCTACAAGGAATCCTCAGTAATATGAAAGACTGATTTCTCATCATGAACAATGGAGGCAAGATAGTTGTATCACTCTGTGGAAATTCTCTATATCTTCACACATGATATTTACCTTTTTCCACTAGGTTATTTAACATATTAATCATAGTTATTTAAAGTCCCTTTGTCTTAATTCCAGTCGGGGCCATTAATGTGTCTGGTTCCAGTATTTTATCTCTATATGGAGGGTCATTATTTTTGCATGCACTTTGTGTGTGTGTGTGTGTGTGTGTGTGTGTATTTTTAAAGTTTTTATTTAATGCTCAACATTTTGTGTAAACAAATAGACATTACACTATATATTTATGTCCAGTGGAGGATTTCTTCTTTTCTGTAAGACCATTAGTATGGGGGCTTGGGTTTCTTGTAAGTAGCAAGTCGTTAGGTTTTGTTTCCTTTCTTTTATCCAAATTGATAATCAGTTTTCTTTTAAGGGTGAGATTAATCAGTTCATATCTTATGTTAGTTAACAATTACTAAGTAACAAATTACAAAATGTAGTGACTTAAACATTTATTATCTTGTGGTTTCTATGGGTCAGGCATCTGGGCCTGGCTTAGCTGGGTGCCTCTGCCCTAAGGTCTTGTAGTCAAGGTATCTGCCGGGGCTGCTGTCTCATTTGAAGGCTCCACTGGGGGAGGGTCTGCTTCCAAGCTCACTCACATGACTGTGGGCAGGAGTCAGTTCCTTGAGGGCTGATGGACTGAGGGCCTCCGGTCCTCACTGGCTGTTGGTCAGTGGCCACCCTCAGTGTCTTACTATGTAATTTTGGCCTTCTGAGACCTGTCTTCCCAGTGGTAGTGGAGGCAGCTCATAAAATGGAAGCTTGCCTCATCAGTGTGGACAAGGAAAAGAGTATGAGCAAGACAGAAATCACTGTCTTTTAAAACTAAATCTTGGAAGTGACATCCCATCACTTTGCCATATTCTATTTATTAGTAATGAGTCTCAAGTTCCAGCCCACACTCAAGAGGAAGAGATCCCACAGGGACATGAGGCCTAGGAGGTGGAGATCATCAGGGGCCATCCTAGAGGTCCCCTTCATGTGCTTTTTGTGGTAACCAATTTACTTACACTTATTTCTATAGTTTTATTTGGTCTTTTCTGTTTACCATCCTCTCCCTCTCTCTCCCTTCCCCTTTTCCCACTCTCCCTCACTCACCCCTACCAGTGTCTTTCTCCCTCCCCTTGCCTACCTCCCGTCCTCTCACCTGCCTTCTACTCTGGCTTCCATCCTCCTTCCCCTCTCTTACCCGCTTCTCCTCTCCAGTCTTTCCCTTCTCATCTTCTGAAACAGCTGTTAGACACATTCTGGACCATCAGTCTGTCTTCCACAGTTTTTAGCTTTTATTTTATTATTATTTTTTTTAATTAATTTATTATTATTATACTTTAAGTTGTAGGGTACATGTGCATAACATGCAGGTTTGTTACATATGTATACTTGTGCCATGTTAGTCTGCTGCACCCATCAACTCGTCATTTACATCAGGTATAACTCCCAATGCAATCCCTCCCCCCTCCCCCCTCCCCATGATAGGCCCCGGTGTGTGATGTTCCCCTTCCTGAGTCCAAGTGATCTCGTTGTTCAGTTCCCACCTATGAGTGAGAACATGCGGTGTTTGGTTTTCTGTTCTTGTGATAGTTTGCTAAGAATGATGGTTTCCAGCTGCATCCATGTCCCTACAAAGGACGCAAACTCATCCTTTTTTATGGCTGCATAGTATTCCATGGTGTATATGTGCCACATTTTCTTAATCCAATCTGTCACTGATGGACATTTGGGTTGATTCCAAGTCTTTGCTATTGTGAATAGTGCTGCAATAAACATACGTGTGCATGTGTCTTTATAGCAGCATAATTTATAATCCTTTGGGTATATCCCCAGTAATGGGATGGCTGGGTCATATGGTACATCTAGTTCTAGATCCTTGAGGAATCGCCATACTGTTTTCCATAATGGTTGAACTAGTTTACAATCCCACCAACAGTGTAAAAGTGTTCCTATTTCTCCACATCCTCTCCAGCACCTGTTGTTTCCTGACTTTTTAATGATCGCCATTCTAACTGGTGTGAGATGGTATCTCATTGTGGTTTTGATTTGCATTTCTCTGATGGCCAGTGATGATGAGCATTTTTTCATATGTCTGTTGGCTGTATGAATGTCCTCTTTTGAGAAATGTCTGTTCATATCCTTTGCCCACTTTTTGATGGGGTTGTTTGTTTTTTTCTTGTAAATTTGTTGGAGTTCTTTGTAGGTTCTGGATATTAGCCCTTTGTCAGATGAGTAGATTGCAAAAATTTTCTCCCATTCTGTAGGTTGCCTGTTCACTCTGATGGTAGTTTCTTTTGCTGTGCAGAAGCTCTTTAGTTTAATTAGATCCCATTTGTCAATTTTAGCTTTTGCTGCCGTTGCTTTTGGTGTTTTAGACATGAAGTCTTTGCCCATGCCTATGTCCTGAATGGTACTACCTAGGTTTTCCTCTAGGATTTTTATGGTATTAGGTCTAACATTTAAGTCTCTAATCCATCTTGAATTAATAGTGTTGGAAGTTCTGGCTAGGGCAATTAGGCAAGAGAAAGAAATCAGGGGTATTCAGTTAGGAAAAGAAGAAGTCAAACTGTCCCTCTTTGCAGATGACATGATTGTATATTTAGAAAACCCCATTGTCTCAGCCCAAAATCTCCTTAAGCTGATAAGCAACTTCAGCAAAGTCTCAGGATACAAAATTAATGTGCAAAAATCACAAGCATTCTTATACACCAATAACAGACAAACACAGAGTTTTTAGCTTTTATCAGACTTTTTATCTTTGGGTTTTTTGTTTGTTTGTTTGTTTTTGAGACAGAGTCTTACTCTGCTGTCCAGGCTGGAGTGCAGTGGTGCGATCCATAACTCACTGCAGCCTCAAACTCCAGGGAACAAAAGATCCTCCTGCCTCAGCCTCTCAAGTAGTGGGCATGTGTCACCATAGCCAACTTTTTATTTTTATTTTTTGTGGAAATGGAGTCTCGCTTTGTTGCCCATTCTGATCTCCAGCTCCTGGACTCAAGCAATCCTCCCGACTTTTTATCTTTGTCTTCCATTGGTACATTCTTGCTCAAATCTCCATACTTCATTTCAGTTTGATAATTTTTCCCTTGCTGTCCTCAGCTTAGAGTTTGTCTTATCCATTTAATTTTTTATTTAGTAGATTTTAAATGTATAATCTTTACCTATTTAGTGGTTAGCCTGTTTCAGATTCATAATTTCTTTTTTGTAAATCAGAAGTTACTTCGTTTTATCTTTTTGAGCAACTTAAATATGCATATTTAAAATTATTTATCAATTGGAGGTTGTAATGCTGGCTGGATATCCGATGATGTTAAGGAATTCATGTTAAATTGTTTTTGATATGCAATACTACTATGGTTGTGTTTTAGAAATTAAAAGTCCTTATTTTTTAGAGCAACGTATTGAAGCTATGTAGATGAAGAGCTCTGTAAGAAACTTGGGTGGAGAAGGTGGAGGGTAGAGATGAAAGAAGATCTCTTTAGTTTCTAATTGTTCAAGCTTGCTGATGGCTATCTGGGGTTTTATTATATTCTTCTTTCTTGTGTTTAAATTTTTGCATAATAAAAAGTTTTTTGAAATCCTTTATCATATTATCCTATAAAATTAATGTCATCTGGAGTAAATTCATATTTCAGTTACTGCTTTTATTGGTAGCCTTTTCAGAAATTCTATTTCTTCACATATTTGAGATTCAGTTTGTAGGTTCATTTGGAGTGGAAAGTTCAATATTTCTATTGTCACCTACACCTGCACCCCAGTGCGGGACCAGGTCTGATTTTGGCCTTCTGAGGCCTGTCTCCACAGTGGTCCTAGTGATATTGCAGAGCCAGGAACTGAGTGACTAGGTTCATTTGTCATCCAGGAGTGGGATATGTAGCTTCTGGGCTTTCTAGGTTTAAGCAAACTGAAAACCCTGTCCCTCAGTGTAGGTCT
This sequence comes from Papio anubis, assembly GCF_008728515.1. Taxonomy (NCBI): domain Eukaryota; kingdom Metazoa; phylum Chordata; class Mammalia; order Primates; family Cercopithecidae; genus Papio; species Papio anubis. The sequence goes on from NC_044977.1 coordinate 46,400,081, forward strand.
TCAGAAGTTTTTTATATCAGCTTCTTATTTTAGGGAGATCCCTAGGCTGCAGGTCGCCAGCCTGGCTTCAGGGCCCCGCTTGTGCAGAATGTGGTTTATTCTGACCCTGCATGATAAAGAGGGTTCCTGACTGCCTCTGCCTGCTCCAGACTTGGAGCCAGCAGGCCTGTGGCTTCAGCCCCACCCACTGCTTTGCATTTCTGTTTGGTATTGGACACTTTAATCTTGTTTTTGAACCTGTCTGTGTCTTTTTGGTCACCTGTTCTATAATTTATCTATAATTTATCTAACACATATCTATAATGCTATGTGTTCGAAGTAGGGTAGAGGCATCAAAGTGTGAACTCACTGTCTTGTCTTGACTGGAGGAGGTCCTTGACCAAATCATGCAGATTCCCTCAATTCTCTATGCAAAGACTGTCATCTGCTGAGTACACGTTCATAATGGTGATATTTTACCTTTATATTAGAGACAACATTCTTAATTCCAAAATTTTTCCCTGAACACTGTCTCGGAAATCTCCTTAGGGAAAATAGCAACCCGCTAACCCTACAAGTGAGTCTGTCTTATGGTCTCCCCAGCACATCTCTCTGAAATTACTTATCTGCACACACATTTGCATCTCCCACTGGGATCTAAGCTTCATGATAGCAGAGATTCTCTCTCTGGCTTCCCTGTTGTGCCCTCAGCCCTTTTACAGTTCTGTCTGTCACACAGAGGTGTCCTTCATGGTGTTCTGGTAAGTGACACACTCAGGCACTGAAGCCACAGTTGTGCTGCATGCTGCGTGGCCTTTCATGAGTGCTAGGAAGCCACTATGAGACTGCGGGGCAACTGTGTGGAGTGGCGGGTGCTGCCCAATGTGCTCTTCCATACGTCACAGCCAGGTCATTGAGTGTCTGCTCTGGGCCGGGCACTGACACTCAGGCATTTGTGTCATACTCAGTTTCTACAGCCATTTGTCGTGTCACCTCTTGTCCATTGTCAGTCATTGGGATTGCATTCTAAATCTCAGATGAGCAGAGCTGGTGGGCGGTGCTTTGTAGCAGATGAATTAGAGGCGGTGAGCTTGCCACCCTAGTGGCTTACTTGTGACGAAGCCAAGGTGTTGGGGATATGGTGCACATCGCGGAGTTTTCATTCAAGTGGGAGGCACAGCCTCATCCCTCTCCAAACAGTTCATTTCATTCTTAACTGCTGAATTGTGCTGCATTGGACATGAATAGAAAAGTAGGCCTTGATGTCCTCAACGTTTCTTCCTGTTTGTGTGAACAGTCTCTAGCCTAAGGAGGTGCTGATGGCTAGGCATCTTCGCCCAACACTTTAGTCCTGTGTCCCATTCCTTGCATAGACATCCTGCTGGCACAGGCCCTGAAAGCTTCAGGATGAGCATTCTGGTAGCCTCGGCCCAGAGGAGGCATCACAGTGTCAGTGGGATGGTGGTGGACGTGTGGACTCACCTCCTTGTCTCTGCTGCTTCACTTAACTGTAGAGAATGGCAGCTGAAGAGCCTTATGATGGTTTTGCCTTCAGATGTCATCTTCCTGCTTGGCTGGGACTGCTGGTCAAAAAATGGCAGGTCCAGAGCCCTCAGAGACTTTCCTTTACTGGCTGCTTAATTGCATCAGACGAGCTTCTCCTCTGACTGCACCAGGGATTGGTAACAGTTAAGTGCTGGACTGCTGAGAGGCCCAGCGCAGATTAGCCGTGCTTGCATTCCTGGGACACAGCTTCAGCAGCACACTTTGAAAAGCCCTGTGAGAAATTCCTGGCATTTAGTCCCACTGTTTGTATTTAGCTTTTCTGAAGTGTTGGCATTCCAGAGGCATTCCAGAAGCCTTCCTGGCATTTTTAGATCCTCTGCAGCTGCCTGGGGATCCAGGTTATTACTTCTTCTCCCTTATACAGGTAAGGGGAAAAAACAGACAAGACAGCATCTTGCTCAGGCTTCCTAGAGGCCACTCAGTAATAGAGCTGGTGTTAGAACTTAACTCTCAGGGAGGGGTTCAGCCAGCCACCCAAGCCCACTGGCCTGGTGTGGCCCTTTCGCCTGGGTCTTTCTCCTGGTACTTTGCACTCAGGAGCACTGGTGAGTGGTCAGCTCTGATTACAAACTATCTTGCTGGTTGTTCTGCAAGGTTCTATGTCAGTAGGAGTAGCACTGCCAGGGAGATGGGCTTTCAAAAACTTGGGTTCATGTCTTACCCCATATTTTTAAGTGATTCAAACCCATGTGCTGATACCATAGTGTGGCTTAAAAGGAAAAAGCTCAGGACTTGGAAGTCATATGAACTTAGGTTCACAGTCTACTACTGGCTAGCTTGTGCTCTTGGGGCTAGTGAGAATTAATTAAGTGCCATCAGGAACTTAGCGGAGAACCTGAGCACACACAGCCCTAGCACAGGGGTAGACAGCAAGCAGATGGTGTTATTCCTCCATACAGTCACAAAAGGCAGTCCTGAGCTCCCAGGCCCCTGTGACTGTCTCCACCCTGACACTCAGTGTGGAGTTGTTCCACATTTGACCCGTGGAGGGTAGAAGCGGGCCCTGGGGCCTGGTCCTGGGAAGCCCCCGGAGACTTCGGGACGTGAGTATCCCAGTGATGGGACTTATATCCCTGCCCTGCCATGTGCTGGTGACCCTTTATGGAGGCCTGTTGAGACCCTGCCCACTTCTGTTGGGGTTTCCTTTAACCTTCTGTACAGCTATGTGTCCCTTCCAGCTTTACACATCATACCTGAGGAAGCTGGAGGTCAGGAACTTGTTCAAGGTCGCCTAGCTAGTTAAGGGTGGGCTGAGTTCAACCTGAGGTCTGCCAGCCTCAGGTTGCTTGCCCTGGTAAGCTGAGCCCTCAGCCTAACTGGACCTGGAGGGAGGGCCCTTGGCCCTATGCTCCAACAGGGACTCAGCCATCCCCATCAGGCGGGTGAGGGAGCAGCACCCCTCCAGCTGACTCTGTGCCTGTCTTCCTGCAGGCATGGATCCCTGCTCCTTCCAGCTCAGAGCATGAGGCTCTATTTGTGTGAACAGTCTCTAGCCTAAGGAGGTGCTGATGGCTAGGCATCTTCGCCCAACACTTTAGTCCTGTGTCCCATTCCTCACATAGACATCCTGCTGGCACAGGCCCTGAAAGCTTCAGGATGAGCATTCTGGTAGCCTCGGCCCAGAGGAGGTGCTGGTTCCAAGCATAAGGACACCAAGGCCAACACATAGCTGTGTGGCTCATGGCCACACACCCAGCAGCCAGACACACCTACATTGACCAAGGTTCAGACCCCAGCTACTCTCTGAATGGCTGTGAGCTTTCGGACAGCTACTTAGGCTCCCTGTTGTCATCTGGCTTCTCATCTGTAGTGGGGGATCATGATGATCCCACCTGCCCTTTAGAAGTATGGTAAGGATCAAAGGAAACAACTGTGGGAGCACTGTGAACAGGACTCCCATAATCAATAAATGTTATTGTTTGTCTGTGAAGCAGCTATCGTAATTACCCACCTTGAAGGATTGTTGTGAAAATTAAGCACAATATATGTGAATGATCTGGCGTTTCATAAGGTTTTCAGTTCATTATTGCTACTGTTCTCATTGTGAATGTGAGCAGAAATGTCCGTCGCCTTCTCCCTGCAGCACCATTCCAGCACCATCACTGCTGGCTAATGTGGGCTTTGTTCTCTTCCAAGCAGGCCAGGGAGCTGGAGAGCAGAGAGGCAGAGCTAAGACGCCGTGACACCTTCTACAAGGAGCAGCTGGGGCGTATTGAGAGGAAGGTAAGACTCCTGCTTGGCTGTATTCCTCGGGGCCAGGTCCTAAAGGCATCTGACCAGAACACATCACCATCATAGGGGGAGAGAGGAGTCCGCAGGCCCAGTGCCCATTCGCCCAAATGTCAGTCACTCCTTGGACATGCCCTCCTGCGTTCTGCAGCAGGCACCCAAATAGAGCCTTTCAACAAGTTGCATTCATGGAGATAATTGGTTTTTAATTGTCTCCCCACTGCCCCACCTTTTTTTTGTTGAATGTGGCTGGCTCTAGAGTAGTTCAATTTTAGAAAAAAATTCACTTTCACCACAGGGCGGTGCTGAGTCCCAGTATACCTTTTCCACTTTAGTTAAGCTGCATTTGGTAAAAATAATAATAACGTGATGTCTTGCTATACAAATACATTAAAGTTGTATTATTGATTTTCTCCTGGGAGTCGGGAAGATCAAAGTGCACTACGGCTGCACACTCGCTGCTTTTCTAAAGATAAGTCTTTGAAATGAATGAGATTTAAAAACATCATCATGCCTTTAAAAAAAAAAAAAAAACCCTACCACGACTCTTGAAAAATCATTTGGTAACTTGCTTATTTTTTGGTTTAATTTGTGGATCATGACAGATTTTTCAAAGAAATGGCTTAAAACGTGGGAGGGGATGGTTGGGAGGTTAAAAAAAAAATTGTTCCCCCTCATGCCTGAGACAGCATACCAAGCAACCTGAGCCATCAGCTTATTGCAGGCAAATCTTCGCAAATCATTTGTCACGGTTTGGAGCTTTGAAATTGACAGTTTGCTTGAGGGGCCTGATTTCCACAGGGGTTTTCTCCTGTGCCATGCCACAGTGGAGCCTGGCAGAAACATGGGTTTCTGGATTTCCAGGCCATGGGGAAAAGAGGGAGGTTCTTCTGTGCCCCATCAACACCTGCTTGTCCACCTTTGCCGGTGTTTAGGGGCTGGCCGGAGTTGACATGCTGTGAACACAGAGTGCTGATGGTGATATCCCACAGTCTGAGGAACGGCAGTGCACCTCTGAGCCACTTTCCGAGTGGCCCTTAACAAGCAAATCTTTCACAGAGCAGCCTCATGCACAGGTTTGACTGTAGCTTATAATGACAAGGATTGTGATTTGAGATCCTAGAAAAGGGTAAAAAAAAATTCCACCAGCCATAGCTCTCATTATCACAGTTTCCCATATGTTCATAGGCACAGGGGTTTTTTTTTTTGTTTGTGTTTTTGTTTTTTTATTTGTGCAATTCTTTGGTCTCCTTTGTGCTCCTCATGTTTCCCTCCCTGGGCTTGGCTGCTAGAGGCACGTGTACATGTCTGTTTCGGGTGGAAGGGAAAGAGCCTCGCAGCATTTTTGCCTCTCTAAAATACGTTTTCCTCTTGTCATTCTCCTCTCTCATCTCTACCCTAGTTCTCTTCTTAGAAACCAAGTCTCTGCTTTGCTAAAGGAGAGGAAATTCTGGATGAGACTTCTTTCTCTTCATTAAATGAAGTCCAAACTCCTTACATATGCAGGTGTAGGCTTTTTAAAAATCGAGGTTTCCTAGATGATTGTGAAGAGTTATTAAATGCTTCCAGAAGGAGGTGCAAAAGCATGATCTCCTTTCTGACTCTTAAACACAGCATTTTGCTGGTGATAATAAAAAAAAAAGGAAAGCACCTCCAACATCTCAGGAAATGGAGATTGGTGCGGGAGATAGGAGGATTAAAGGGGAGCCAGGGGGAGAGGCAGAAAGGAGGCAGAAGAATGAGGCTTAATTGTATTAGTTTTGAAAAAGGTTTTCGATCTTCTCCACGGATAATTTTATTCCTGTAATGGCTGGGAAGATGGAAAACACAGCATCTGACAATCTTTTTTTATTAGCTGTTGCTTTTACACGATTCCACTTTCATTCGTTGAATACTCGCAGACCTTGACATTTCCAGCTTCTGTACACACGGCTCCAGGACTTTCCAATCATCACAGCCCTTTCCTTTTCCCTCCCATTTCCTTTAAGTTTAGAAATTGACAGTAAAAACCTGTTCGGGGGAAAGTTGGATAAGCTGCTGCTTGATCCTTGACCACCCAAAACAGCTTAGAGTACAGTCCCGGGTGAGAGCAGGTTGAGATGGGGAGGCTGATGCCTGTGGCTGTTGGCCGAGTCGTGGTGTATCCAAGGGGCTGAGTGGAATCCTGCAGCCATCCACCTGTGGTAGCCGGTCAGCTTCCACCTTCTACCTGTTGAGACTGGCAGGTAAGGAAACCCTGCACAAAATCCAGACTCATTTTCAAGGAGGGAGAGACTTCTGGACCTTTTTGTCTGCAGTATTTATTTCCTAGATGATTATTCTTAAGCATGGAAATCCCATTTTGTAGGGCTCCTGTGCTTTATAATCTTTCTGAGTAATTGTTCTTCACAGCCACACTGCAAGATCTAAGTAAGCAATATTGTTTCCATTTCCCTATAGAAAGCAATGAGCTGTTGACACAGACAGGGGACTTGTGAGGGTCTTATGGCACGTGAAGAAGCAGCCTGGACATTGAGTGTGGTGTAACTGATGGCATGTGGGCACCAGAGCCTATGAGCCTTGGCTCCCACACAGCAATTCAGTCAGTGTGCCTCCTTTCAGCTCGGTTTCTCCATCTGTAAAATGGAGATGCTAATGCTTTCTGCCGGTAGTTAATGGGAGGATTAAGGAAAGTATCGCCTGTAAAAGTGTTTGTGTGTGCTAGACACCTGGCGAGTGCTGGCTCCTTCCCTGGTGCACAGCAGTACTGGGGGCTCTGTTTCATGTCACAGTGCTTCAGGTTTGGATTAATGGATGAGCATGTGTGCATGCACACGTATATGGATGCTGAGATGGATTTTTATCATTAACGGTGGCCTGACCCCAACACCTGCTCTCTGGGATGGGCAAGCCTTCTCTCTGGGCTGCATCAGACTTTTCTCTGATGGTCTTGCAGTATCCAGCAGACTGGGGCCATGCACTCCCCAGGTGTTTCCGCACATCTGACAGTGTCATAGAACAAGGTCTTTGTCCGTTTCTGTGGGCATCTTTGCACGGGACCCCTATTAACTTCAATAGGGATGGCACCAGGTTTGAGAGCTCAAACAAGAGCCCCAGAGCCGGCAAATGAGACATAGGGTTTTATTTGCAGAAAAGTTACATACAGGGACAGTCCAGTGGCAGTGGGATGGACAGGAGAACCGCAAGGCCCCATGGCTGGCTGAGCAAGCGAACCACTACTCCCAAAGAGCATGTAGTTTCCATAGCATTTTCACTTAGCACTCTCCCTAACAGCTTCTACCTGGCAACCTTCATTTAAACCCAGGGGTGGCCAATCTTTTGGCTTCCTTAGGCCACCCTGGAAGAATTGTCTTGGACCACATAAAATACACTAACACTAATAATGGCTGATGAGCTAAAAAAAAAAAAATCACAAAATCTCATAATGTTTTAAGAAAGTTTATGACTTTGTGTTGGGCCACGTTCAAAGCCTTCCTTGGCTGCATGCAACCTCTGGCCTGTGGGTTGGACAAGCTTGATTCAACCCAAAACAAAGGGCCTCAATGCCCTGTACAGCTGTGTTCCATAGATTTTCACTTCACAAGGGCCGGTGATTCAGATGTTCCTTATAGATAAGGAATGGATCTCCGGGTTGGCCATTCCCAGATTCCTTAGCTCAGAACTCCAAACACACATTCAGGTGCATCTGCCATACTGGCATATGGACCAGGAACATGAGACCCTCGACTGCCTGTGCTGGCTTGAGTCATGGCCGCTGAACCCCTTGCCATCTTAGCTGTGCTCCCACCGCACACCTGGCTCCAGAGCCTTTGCTCAGCTGCCACTTTGTAATTTTCTGCAGGAAGCAAAAGAACCAGGAGTGGGATTCACCCACACCGTGCCTGGATTCAGCTATTATGGGGCTAAGGGGGGACTTGTGCCTCTTCAGAACCAGCACACTTTATTGTCTTCCAGTAGAAACCTCGGTGCTGGGTGGCTCTGAAGGAGACCCTGAGAGCCCATGGAGTTGACCACTTGTGGCTGGCCAAGGCCTTGTCTTCTGCAGTCAAGCATGGAGCTGAGTAGGGTGGTAGGGATGAGTAGGCTTTGGGGTCCAGCAGACCTCAGTTTACTTCTGCCTCAGTCATGTAAGCAGCCTTGTGACCCTGAGCATGTCATTACATTCTGTAGCCTCAGTTTCCTTATCTTTGAAATGAGGATTTAGGACTAACCTGCCAGCTGTTTTGGGGTGAGTAGTAGTTTGTGTAAAGCAACCATCAGAGTACCTGACCTCAGTATCCAGTTCTCTTTCATGTTATTTCTGTCCTCTTCCTCCTCTTTAATAAATGCCCAGCCTTCATTTACTCCACATCAATTTAAGTCTGCTAAATGCCAGGCACAGAGATGGCTCAGACAGCTGTGGCTCCTGCCTTATGATACCCATAGTCAGGTTTGGGAGGGAAGGGAGATGCCGAGGATTAGGATGCCAGATGGGAGGATGCCCATATGCAGGCTTCCTGTGACTAGAGAACCTCTCAGCTCTGTAAAATGCTTCATCTCACTTTATCCAAACTCAGCAGCTATGAAGTGGAGAAGGTCTTTTTCAGGGTTAGCGTCAAAAACCGAGCCAGGAAGAAAGGGAGAAATGTATTCTTCCTGGACTTTGTCTCCTTTCCCCAGGATTGAAGTCTTCCTCCCTGCACCTTTCAGATGCCTCCCTGCCCTGCCTCTGAGCAGTCAGCCCTTTCCCCCATTGTCTTCCCTGCTGCCAATCAAGTTTTCTTAAGAAAAGACCATCTTCTGATCCTGATAGCCCTGCAGTTTTCTCACTGACACTGCTCAATAGACGTGCCTATCCCAGGCACACTGGTCTCTGCCTTGTCCCTTGATGTGTAGGGAAACACAAGCTACACAAGGTGTTTGGTGGAGGAATTAAATATAGGATTTCCACTTCACAAGAAAAGGTGTGGTCAGCAAACGTGAAAAAAGCTCATCCTCAGTACATATCAGGGAAATGCAAGTTATGACCACAACATGATACTGTTACACACTTGGAAGAATGGCCAAAGTGGAAAAGACAGACAGCTCCAAGTGCTGACAAGGATGTGGTTCAACCTAAACTCCAAGACACCATTGGTGGGGTGTAAGTTGGCATAGCCACTGTGGAATATTGATAGCCAGCATCTTTTAAAGCTGAACTTGGGTATGCCCCAGGACCCAGCATTCTGCACCCGGTGCAGATGTGCCCCCAGGTTCACCAGAAGAGAGACTGTGGAATGTCCATGGTAGTGTCATTCATGATAGTCCTGAAAATCAGGAGAGAGGCAAGTGCCAGTGGTATTCATGCTGTTATTCAGTGGTATTCAGCACTGCTGGCATGAAAGTGAGATGTCCACAGCTGCAGGTGCTGCTGCTGGAACTCCAGACACACTGCTGAGCAAAGGAGCTGGCTAAGGAAGAGGACCTGCAAAATGTGTGATTTCATCTACAGAAGGGGTGAAAGCGGCACAGCACATCTATGGTGTTAGCAACTGGGATAACGGTTACCCTGTGGGGGTAGCAGTGACTAGCAGGGGTCATGTGGTGGGGAGGTAAGGCTTCCTTTCATGACCTTGGTGTTAGTTACAGGTGTGTTCAGTTGCTGAGAGTTCATCTGGCTGTGCTCTCAGGAAAGAGTCAGCATGTGAGGCTTCATAAAAAGTGGGCTACAGCTGAGGAAGGCAGCCCAGCAGGGGTGTCCCATGGCCTCTGCTGCCCCTTGCTGCCAGGCACCCTCCACGCTGGCCTGCAAGGCTCTGCTCAGGGCCTGCTTTCCAAATCTTAGGGACCTTACAGGCCTTGAACATCCTCTTCTAGGCCCTCCCAGGCCCATCTGTGTGTTTGTCTCACCTCCTTGTGCGACTGGAGGACAGACCAGTAGGGAGAGGCTACTTGCCTTATGGAGAGACACAGCCGGAATGCAGCAGGCCCGCTGCGAGCCCACATCTGTCTGCACCCGGCCCGCTGGGCTCTTGCCTCCTCTGAGTTCTGTAATTCTGAGTGCCTCCTCTTCTGACCGGGTTGCTCCATATCCATTCAGTCTAGTAGAGTTGCTAAAACCCTGTGTCAGGCGCTGTGAGACCTGGGGCATGGGCACAGGATGGGGGCTGGGTGTGGAGCTACACCTCACTGGAGTGCCCATAGGCACTGCAGAATCGCCTGCTGCTCCATCTTCTGTCCCCTGCTGAGGCTTGGTCCCTGTGCATATTCCAGCCCTTGCCACACTCTGTTTTGTTAGCGCCTGTGGCTGTCTGCTCTGCATCTGCGAGGCACAGTCCTTGCTGGTCTGATTCATCAGGTGATTCATCGCCAAGAGCTGGGGATGCGGTGTCTGGCATAGAATAGGTGCACAGTAAATGTTTGCAGGAATAAAGAAGGGAACGTGTGTGTGTGCAATCAGGAAACAGTGACGCAGCGGGGTTCCAGAGGAGGAGGGAGCCTTTGCCCAGAAGGCTTCTCGGTGGGAGCTGTGTTTGGAGGGAGCAGGATGTCAGTGGGCCGCATGCAGGGCTGGTCGTGGAGAAACTGGGGCTTCTGGCTGGAGAGCTTGGCCCCAGCGAGGTGCTCTGTGGGAAGGGAGGCCACAGGTGGTGCAGCTGGGAAAACAGGCTGGCCTGAGAAAGAATAATGGTGCCATTAAGAGAAAGAGAAAATTTAGGTGAGCCACTACACTTGGGGAAGGTTGTGAGTTTAATTCTAGGGATGCACTTATGAGGCAGAGATGACCAGCAGATGATTGAGAAGTATCAGACAGGGAGTTCTGTGTCCTACAGAATGACAGTCACAATAATTTTGTGAGCATATGCTATGTGCCAGGCCGTCTTACACAAGTCATCGTGAATCCTTGTGGCAACCCTGTAAGGTAAATTATATTACACATGTTCTACAAATGCAAAAGCTGGGAAGCAGGCTGAAGCAGCTGCCAGAAGCCGTGCACATGGCTGATAGATGAAGTCAGATCCGCGAGGCTCCAGAGCCCACTCTTCCATGGCCACACGCTGCCTCCCACCGCCTCCCGCTGCCTCCCACCGCCTCCCGCTGCCTCCCACCGCCTCCCGCATCAGTGAGTGGAGAAGAGTCCAGGAAGAATGTGGTTGGCAGTGCCAAATGCTGCCTGTCAGAGACACTGAGGACAAAGTGAGGCCTCGCTTATACTGGCGTGAAGGCCCTGTGAGCTGTGTCAAGGGCGCATGTCCTGCATCGTCATGGAGACTGAAGCTGGATTCCATGTAGGGTTCAGGTTTCCTGGCACTGGAGAAGGAGGAGGTCTCCAGACACGTGCTCAGTGAGGGGTGTGTCTCATTGGTAGAGCCGCCACCTTCCTGCGGTCGCTCTGATGTGGCCAGCAGGTACTTCTGCGAGTGAGAGAGGCCTACACTTTGTCAGGCCCAGAGTCTGCACCAGAGATTCAGAGCAGGGCCCCCTACAGTGAGGATGTGAGTGTGAGAGGCCTATAGAGAGAAGCTGCCAGAGCCTGGGGATTCAGAGGGAACTGCTAACAATGACCTGAAAACAATACAGCAGGAAAGCTTCCCTGGGGGAAGAGGCCCACCTCCCACCGTCATGGGGAGCACTCTTTAACCTGCTGAGTGAGGGATCTGAGCCCAAGGGACTTTTGAAGAGTTTTGAATCAGAAAGTTTTTCATAAGGTTAGGCCAGAGAAGGGTACCGCCAACTGGTTAGCCCATTAACACCTTTTTTTAGTAATGGTACTGCCATAAAAGTTAGTAATGGTACCACCACCTCCTTCTCCACCATCACCACCTCCTCCATCATCACCCCCTTCTCCTCCACTTCCACCACCACCTCTTTCACTTCCACGACCACCTCCTCCACCATGACCACTACCACCTCCTCCTCCTCCACTACCACCACCTCATCCTCCTCCTCCTCCACCACCACCTCATCCTCCTCATCCTCCTCCCCCACCTCCACCACCTCATCCTCCTCCTCCTCTTCCACCACCACCACCTCATCCTCCTCTGCCACCTCCACCTCCACCACATCCTTCTCCCCCTCCTCCTCCTCCATCACCACCTCCACCATCACTACTACACCACCACCTCATCCTCCTCCTCCTCTTCCTGCTCCTCCTCCACCACCTCCACCAGCATCATTGCCACCACCACCTCCTCCTCCACCACCACCACCAGCTGCACCATCACCACCTCGTTCTCCACCATCACCACCTCGTTCTCCACCATCACCTCCTCTTCCACCTCCACCACGTCCTTCTCCTCCTCCACCTCCACCTCCACCTCTACCACCATCACCTTTTCCTCCTCCTCCTCCACCATCTCCTCCTCCACCACCACCTCCTCCTCCACCATCTCCTCCTCCACCACCTCCTCCTCCACCACCACCTCCTCCTCCACCACCACCATCACC